>NC_025997.2:75799703-75926689 GCF_000442705.2 Elaeis guineensis
CAAAAACAAAGATTGGAAGATTAAAACAAATATTGGAGAAATTAAATAAATATTGGAGAAATTAAACAAAAACAAGGATTGAAAGATTAAACAAAACTTTGAGAAATTTGGTATCGAAATTTGGTTTCAGACAGAACTTAAACAAAAAGTCATCCATCAAAAGCAAAATCATAAGTACAATGCAAATAAGTATTTTTTTTATATGCTCTGATATATTTCAAAATTCAAACTTGCTCTGATACATCTTTTAAAATTTTATTCACCTTGATACATCTTAAGAAATTTGTTTTACTCTGATACACCTACAATTTCTTTTAACTTGCTCTGATACATGATAAAATTTAATCCGATACAGTGTGAAGGTTTCTCTGATAAATTATAATATTTGATCTGATACAGTGAGAAAGTTTCTCTGATATATTATAACATTTGCTCTGATACAGTGTGAAATTTTCTCTAACATTTGCTCTAATACAGTGTGAAATTTTCTCTAATATATTATAAAATTTTCTTGCTCCGATACATTGTAAAATCTTTTCTGATAACATTGTAAAAAAAAAAAAAAAAATTATTTTTCTTGCTCTGATACATTGCAAAATTTATTTCTCTTCTCTTGCTCTGATATATCTTGAACTCAAAATGATCTAATACCCTTTTCAAATCTTTAAGAAAATGGACAAACTATTTTTGCATTTATATTACATGCCAAAAGAATCATACTCTTTTCAAGCATATACACCTATAATGGATTCTTTTGAAATTAATGCATTAACATAAATATTTTTGTTCAAATATTTTGTCATCATCAAAAAGGGGGAGATTGTTGCTCCTAGATTGATTTTGATGATTACAAAGCAGATTGAAGGGATACAAATAATTTTAAAATGAAAAAGTCCTTATGCTCTTCAAGGGCAAAATCGTAATTTCATTAAAATCCTGATTTGATAGTACCATTTGGTAGAACAAATGATTTGAAATCTATTGGTGAAATTTCATTGTGTTTGGACTTATATTTTTGAAGTTATGAAGGTTTGAAGTGCATGAGTCGACTCATGAGTCAACTCATGGCACTGTGAGCTGATTGGCACGCAAAAATTTTCCTTGGCACGCTAGTTTTCTGGCTTGGCACGACCTGTGAGTCGAACATGAGTCGACCCACAAGGCATGAGTCGACTCATGAGTCGACCCTGCTAATTTGAGCCAAGAATTTTCAGAAACGCATTCTCTGGTTTTTGCAACAGAGGTCGACTCATGAGTCGACCCCTGAAGCATGAGTCGACTCATGAGTCAACCCCTGCGACGGGAAATATCAGCAACGGCTATTTTTTTGCCCATTTTAATTGCCATTTATGCTTCCTAAAAATCCTCTAACGGCTCTTTATCTACCTAAATTATTTTCTCTTGCTTCTAATGCTACAAAATACTTAAAATGGTGAAAGAAATTGTAGATTAAATAGCGGATCAAACGTGAAATCAAAAGAAGAGAAGAATAGAAGAAAGGATCCGAAATTTGCAAGAAAAAGTCTGAGATCAACGAAAAATCCAAAAAGAAAAAGAGAGAGGATCCACAATATACCAGAGAGATTGTGAAAGAGAAAAGCAAGATCTTTCAAGGAGAGAATTCTTCACGCCTATTGTTTCAACCTTGATCTAGAGATCGTTCAAAGCTTTCAAGAGATCTTCAATCAACAATCAACCTCTTCTCAAGCATTCAAGCGTTCATCCACTTTGAGAAAATCCGAAAAGGGGTTCTTCATTTGAGTAAAGCTTTTATTGTTATATTCGCTCATTTAAAGGAGCTGTTATTGTATTAATTTGTGCTCTAAATTTTTTAACTCTTTGTGAGTTTTTGTTCTTGTTTTTGGAGGATTTTCAAAACAAGGAAAGGTTGATCCGAACCTGAAATCGGAGTGTTTTGGGTTTACTTGTACCCGAGAAACAAGTGATCTAGCTTGGGATAGCTAGTGTCGGAGTTTCCGACATTTTGTATTCGGGTTGAATACAAAGGATAGTGGATTGAAATTCCCAAGTAGGATCTTGGGGAGTGGATGTAGGTGCAAGGTTAGCACCGAACCACTATAAATCCTTGTGTTTGTGGTGTGCTTTATCTCTTCACTTTATTTCTTTATTATATTCTTGCATTCCTGCCTTAGGAAATTAATATTGAATTAAAGTCTTTGTTTTGTTCTTCATAAGTAATCTGTTGGGCTTAAAATTTTTTAGAAACCCAATTCACCCCCCCTCTTGGGTTGCATAGCTGGGCAACACCAACTTGTCCCAAGCTTATCCCTTCTTTTCGAAGCCCCTTTTGTGAGTTATTTCATGCTCTCCATGAAATTTATGAGGGAGGGGGCATCCAAGAGTTGGACGCCCCATGGACTCCTTGTTAGACTAGGTTTTATGACCTAGTCTACCATATAAAAAGTTGCCACCCCATATGATATCAAATAGGAGTTAAAATTTCATGGCTTTTAGATAGAAATAGTAGAGGAGAAAGAGGAAGGAATGGGTGGTTTGAGGCATCAAAATCCTTGGAGGAGAGTCTTCAATCAAGAGATCAAAGGTTGATATCTTGTAGAGAGAAAGGTAAGAGAAAAGATTGTCTTCTCTCATTATTTTTCTTTCATATTATTCTCTCTTTGTTTTTTCTATTTTTTTATGTGATAAAATTTGAGAGAGAAAAAGGATAGAATGGGTGGTCTGAGGCATCAAATTCCTTGGAGAAGAGTCTTCTATCAAGAGATCAAAAGTTGATGTCTTGTAGAAACAAAAGGTAAGAGAGAAGATGTTTTTCTCTTATTATTTCTTTTTTCAGTTTATTTCCTCTTTATTTTATATTTTTATGTGATAAAAATTTGAGAGAGAGAGAGGGATAGCATGGTGGATTCATGCTCCAATGAGTTGGAGCATGGTGATCTAATTTTGGACATGATCTGATCATGTTCTGATGAGAGAAGAAGAAGAAAAGAAGGTCTTCTCTTAAGATTTTTTTTAGAACCCTTCTTCTCCATAAATCATGAGATTTTTCTATAAGAAAAATCTGATATCATAAGATCTAAAAATTTAGGAGAAATTTAGAGAAGAAGGTCTTCGCATGTCCTAGCATAGAGATGTTCTCAGGACATCAATCGTTGATGTACTGAAAGAGAAGATCTGTCTTCTCTTAGAACCCTTTTCTTTTATATTATTATTTTTGATTTTAGGGAGGTCAAAAGATTTGACTTCTCCCTTATTCCTCCTCATATCTTTATCTCTTGGAATGTCTATGAGATCTAAAGAATATTTTTTTAGATTAACCATCCGGAGGGATCTGCAAGAAGCTAGCACTTCGAGCAAATTTTCATTCGACGAACCTCCGATTTTATTGCAGCCTCATGTGGATCACCTGTAGAGACTGGACGTGTGTACGACTCCAAAGGCAATAAAGAAAATCAACCATAGAGTTCTTGACCTGCATGAAGGTAAGAGATCTGATCTCTTCTTTTATCTAGATATGATCTAGGTTTTAGATCTGAAACTATTTTAGATCTAGGGTATTGATTTGATCAATACCAAAACTTTTATTTTTTTGATTTATAAATACAATATGACATGTTATAAGTTCTAATTATAGGATTTAGTAATTTGATTACATGCATTTATAGATTAAATTATTTAATTTACATGTTCCACTACGTTATATTTCAAAAATATTTTGAAATTCATGCATGAAATCCTGCACCATTTTCTTTCAGTGGTATCAGAGCCAGGTTCTTTTATAACATGTTCATGATTGTATTATCATAAATTTGAAAAATAAAATAATGATCGCATGGACTGTAGGTTGTCCTACTGTAAGATTTACCCCTTACAGTGCAAAGTTTGTCCTGATACATTGCGATCTAGAAAATTTAAAAGAGTTTAAATAAATCTTGTCATGAATATTTTAGATTAGGTCGATTTTATTTCATAAAATTTTATGTAATGTACATAGATTAAAATCAGTCAAGAACAGGATCTTACGAAGGTTCTGTTTGTTGATCGGATCGGCTCGACCAGCATGCCAGCTCAACTAAAAAGTTGGCTGAATTTAATTATTTTAACCTATAATTAGTATTTGTTAGTGAAATAAGCCGACCCATTTTTGAAATGAGTCGACCTATTTAGTGAAACAACACTAGATTGTATTAAATTTTTCAAAAGTTGAAAATAATTTTCAAAATACTGAACCCCAACCCTCAGCCGTGAACTTAATTAAAAAAATTAAGTGATTGTTTAGGATCTAGGTTTGTGATTTAAAGATCCTAAGACAATTTCAAAAAACATGGGTTAAAGGGTAATGGGTTAGCTTTGATCAGATCATTGACTGGGTTAGACCTAGGGTTAGATTAAATATGGATTAAGTTAAGAAATTGATCAAACCTAATTAAAAGTTAATTAGGATTAGGTCATTTCCATAGATCACTTCAATAGTTGTAGTTGATCAAAGTCCATATATCTAACAAATGGACACTGATCGTGGCTCAGCGGCTGAGCTTGAGTCTTTAGACAGACCAAATCAAAACTGATAAACCAGTTGGTGTCTAAGGTAAACCTAACTGGTGATTTTTAATTGGGAGCCCGCTTACCTGGCCATTTTTTATGGTGTCTAAGGCAAGCTTTGGCAGACCCTCCCACTGATCATACTTACCTGGCCAATGTGGTTAATCAGGTCTTGATTAGGTTGCTCATTGATTCATGCTAACCCATGTCACATAAAAAATCAATGAGTCTGATTTCATTCAGTGAGACTGATCTAGGTGCCCATAGAGCAAATTTGATCCTAGTCCTTGTTAATGACTTGAGAAGTCAGTGGGAGGACTTGACTTGATGAAGTCAGTGGGAGCAAATTGGTCCATATCCTTTCTATCCTTAAATCACTAATAATTTTAATTTTTTTAAAATTATTAGGTCCTTAAAATAATAAAATTATGGAGATAACTGAGTCATAGCCTCCCATTAAGGTGTTTGATAATGAGTCCATTAACTCAATAATCATTGCAGACCCAAAGGCCTGGTGCTTGTTGACTAATGGAATTATCACTCATCATATGATGACTTGGAAGTATCTCTCTAATGGTGGTTAGGTGAGCCAACCAAAGTTAGGCTTAATCATTCATTGGTTAGATGCACTAAGTATGGTCATGTTAATGGTTGGACCTAACCGGATCCTTACAGTGGAGGCCAAAGCCTACTGATTAGATTTCTGGGGTAAAATTAAATTACTAGAAGTTGTTTGGAGAAATAATTGATTAATGAACCTATCCGTAGATGCAGATGGGTTGGCCGATCAAAGTCGGGCTTGTGTGTAGTCTATGTGGATTCTAGTACCTACTAGAAAATTAAAGTAATTTTTTGAATTAGAGGTAGAGGCTACCAATTTGAACAAAATAGTGAAAAAATCTTGAGACTAAAGTCCAAGTCTCTAGGCTTAAAATAATTCATATACATTAGATCATTGTTCTCTTTTCTCAAAATAAGGCTAAACCTTAATTACTTCAATAGCTATTAGATAGTGATTACTTATGGGATCCAACTCTGTTAATTAGTATCAAAAGTTGAATTTGGTTCAGCAGTACGAATGGGTTCATATTGGGGCTTCTTAGTCCAGTCAAAATAGTTAGTCCAAAATTGATCCAAATCAGGCATGTTGCTTCTACCAGAAGTAGGGTCATAGGAAAAAGAATTGTCTTGCTTCCCTAGACCATAATAAGCTGAATAAGAGAAAGGAGCAAGAGTTGCTCATCAAAGATGTTATATAATAACACCTTAAAGTTTCTCTATGAAATTCTACTACCTAGGTATTAGATACCGATGGTCTTATGCAATTTATTGCTAGGAATACAAGAAAGTGGAATGGTTGAAAATGGTGAGAGATTCTTGAATGTTAGGGATGGAAGTCTTATTCAATCCTAACTTTAGAAATTGTAGAGCTTATTTTCAAATATTGTCATTTAGAGTAATTGTTACTATTGTCCATTGTTTATAATGAATGTAATCTTTGTTGGCCTTTTAGCCAAAGATGATCATCATTCATTAATAAAGAAAGATTATTGTGATATTATTATGAATAATATTACAATAACACATAGACAATAAGGAAATGATATTTCACTTTTACATAGCCTATTAAGTGTAATGTATGCATCCAAGTTAGATAATGTCATAGATGTCTATCTTTGGCTTAGTCACCTTGACAAGAACAGGATAAACGGATTAGCTTGAGAGGGAAACTTCGACATCAATGATTGTGAATCATTGATAGCCTGTGAGTCTTATCTTCTTGGAAAGATGACAAAGTCACCTTTTAATGAAAAAGGTGAAGGAGCTGATAAAGTTCTAAGTCTCATATATAGTGATGTATGTGGACCTGTGAACTTAAGTGCTAGAGGAAGATATTAATATTTCATTACAGACGATCTATCTGGGCATAGGTGCGTCTGGCCTAATCATTTGAAATGTTCAAATGATTTAATAATGAAAGATTGAAACAAACTAGATAAGGTGTTAGAAATCTTTAATCAGATCGAAGAGGCGAATATTTATCCAGTGAGTTTGTGACATATCTAGGAGAGAATTGGATTCTCTCTCAGTGGATTCCTTTTCGGAACAAAATGTATCTGAAAGGAGAAGTTGAACTTTGTTAGACATGGTCCAATCCACAATAGGGTTCACTTCTCTACCTATTTCAGGATTGTGCTCTTTTGTAATTACCTATTTTACTCTGAATATATACTAAGTAAGTCTGTTGTGCAGATTCCATGTGAGATATGGATCGGGCATGGACCTACACTCTCTCACCTTTGGGTTTGGAGTTGATCGGCCTATGTCAAAGGTTTGCATACAGATAAACTTGGTCCTTGGTCCAATAGGTGTTTAAGGGTTACTAATTCTATCATGCTGAAGAACATAAGATGCTCATTAGCAGCAGGGCATTCCTTTTGGAAAGGAGTTCCTTAGAGAAGGAACTGATGCTTATCAAGTTGAACTTGAAAGTTTGACTGGTAGAAAATGAAGTGACATAATCTAGTAAACCTACAGAACCAGATTTGATTAGATCAAACTCTAAGCCCATTAAAGTAACACCTTTAAGGAGATCTGATAGAGTACCGCGTTAGTCGGACAGACACTTCAGTGTTTAGGTCTGGGACGGCGATCCTGTTAATCTCGATGAGATTAACAAGGATCCGATCACCTATAGGGATGTAATACAGTGGTCTAACTCTGAGAAGTGGCTTGGAGCCATTAAATCTAAATTGAAGTCCATGAAAATCAATAGTATATGGACACTAGATGATTCACCTAAAGGGATAAAACCCATTGGGTGTGAATGGATTTTTCAAAAGGATCAGAGTAGTGCAGACGGGAAGGTGGAGACCTATAAAGCCCATTTCGCTATTATCCCAGAGTTGGAACATACGTTTTGAACATATGTCTTTGTTATGAACAAAGAGGAACCCTACATTTATAAGTGGGCAAAATGTTCTGTAGTGTTATTTCTTGTATTGTCTATGGATGAAATTCTCTTAATTGGGAATGGCATTCCAGCATTGCAAGGAATAAAGGTTTGGGTATCATCTAATTTCTCCATGTTCAAGACCAAATATGGTATACTCACTAATGGTAGTGAGCAGATATCAATCTGATCTAGGTAAGAATCACTAGAAGATTGTATGGACAATCCTTAAGTATTTGGGAAATACTAAAGTCCAGTGACTCAAATATGAAAATACTGACTTTAAACATGTGGATATTTTGATTTCAGTCAGATCAAGATGACAACAAGAAAATATCGGATCATACCTAATTATAGGAGTAATCTACTGGAAAGATTCCAAGCAGGATACTTTAGCCTACTAAGTTAGTGATGTAGAGTACATCGTAGCATATGATGCTGTCATGTAATTGCTGAGCTTCATTAGCACGTTGGGAGTGGCACCCTCTACCAATGGTCCAGTCCTATTGTAGCACTGGAGCCATAAATCTGGCTAAAGAACTGAAGGACCAGCATACTCTGTATTGCTATCATTTTTTATTTTAGATCAGGGTGACGTCGATCTTTGGAAGATCGATGAAAAAGGAAAACTTGACCGATCCATTTGCTGAGGCCTCAGAACTAAGAAGTTCTACGAACTCAAGTGAAAGATAGGATATTTGATATCATTCTGATCGACTTTAGTACAAGTGAAAGTTATTGGGAAATGTGTCCTAAAATCAATCATCTAAGTGGTAGATGATTGGAATTAGTATATGAATTATCTAATAATAATAGTTATTTGACAGGTTCATCAAAAAAATTTTATCTTTCTTAAATAAACTTCTAAATTATGATGAAATCTTTAGAACCACAATCAATCGATAAAGGAGGATTTATTGGATGGTTCTTAAATTGTTCACGATCAAATGATAAGTTATTAACAAGGATGATAACTTATCAAGTGTAGGTCACTGTATGTCATATGCGTTGGTTATCCTCGTAACCAAGTGATGTGGAGACATTGGTATAGCATCTAGATGAGATATAGGAGTACATCTGCATTGAACATGACCAATGTAACATTCTACTATCAAGAGTAGTTAGCTAAGGCCAATGTGTATAAGTGTCTCTCTGACCTGAGATCACCACGGTGACTTGCAAGCAACTCACTGTGCTTTGGTGTCAGACTGCCTGTATTTTTAATATAGGTTCGAAAGGTTTCTAGATATAGTCAAGTACTTGTGAAGTCGGTGTGTGAGTCAAGATGGGATTGACCACTCTTGATTAACTTCAGAAAGAAAATATCTCACTGTGTTTCAATTTAGCAAAATCTAGGCCTGGGTAATCTTCATGAGGAGTCACAAGATTTACAAAATTTTGAGACACAACAAAGATGACTTATATGAGTGTTGACAGCATACTCGAAGTCATCTTGAGTATTATTGGTCAAAAGGATGAATTATACGGTAACCATGGGTCAGGGTTCTTAGAATGTTGCTTTGCATACATTCGACCATCTGGACATCGGGAACCATTGCTAGATGGTTATTTCGACTGGTATTGGAATTGGTTCCTATGCTACCGACTTAGGTTCGAACCTATAGGGTCACATATATAAGAGGTTGTAATCTAATCAGATGGTTAATCGATGATTGAGAATCATTCTAAGGTTAAACGATCAATGTGATTGATGTTTGACCTAATGCAAGTGTTGCAGGAGGATCGATTAGCAATTAGATTGCTAATTGACTCAATCTGATTGAGCAATTGGGCTGAGATCAAGTCTAGTTGAATTTGATTCAATTAGAATTGGTTTGGATTTAATTGGATTAAGTCTAATTGGTTTATTGGATAAGCCAATTGCAAAGGAGAACAAGTCCCTGTTCGACTAGGACTTGTATGCACCTAATTTCTAATTAAGTTAGGATTTAAATCAAAATTAAATATAGTTCAATCTAATTTAATTAGACTCTTAGTTGGACTAATATCACCATTAATTAGGTTTCAATTAATTTAGATTGGGTTCAAAGTGTTTGACCTAATCTACATAAGAATCCTAGTTAGACTAGGACTCCATCTCTTCTCTTGCGCCACCTAAGAAATCTCAAGCCCACGCCTATTAATTAATTTTTAAATATTTTTCTATGATATCCATATCTAAAGAATATTATCTAACACCACTTATTCTAGAGATTTGAATCAGATTTGATTTGATTCAATATGGAAAAAGATTTAGCTAATTATGAAAAGTGGTTTAGGTTTATCCTTTTTTTTTTTAAAGAGTCCCTCTTCACAAGGACTCTTCTCTCCTCTCTTGCGCCAACTTTTCCCAAGCTTATCCCTTTTTTTTGTAGCCCTTTTTTGAGTTATTTCATTCTCTCCATAAAATTTATGAGGGAGGGGGCATCCAAGAGTTGGATGCCCCATGGACTCCTTGTTAGACTAGGTTTTATGACCTAGTCTACCATATAAAAAGTTACCGCCCCATATGCTATCAAATAGGAGTCAAAAATTCATGGATTTTAGATAGAAATAGAAGAGGAGAAAGGGGAAGGCATGGGTAGTTTGAGGTGCCAAAATCCTTAGAGGAGAGTCTTCAATTAAGAGATCAAAGATTGATATCTTGTAGAGAGAAAAGTAAGAGAAAAGATTATCTTCTCTCATTGTTTTTCTTTCATATTATTCTCTCTTTGTTTTTTGTGTTTCTTTATGTGATAAAATTTGAGAGAGAAAGAGGATGGAATGGGTGGTTTGAAGCATCAAATTCCTTAGTGAAGAGTCTTCTATCAAGAGATCAAAAGTTGATGTCTTGTAGAAACAAAAGGTAAGAGAGAAGATGTTTTTCTCTTATTATTTTTCTTTTCAGTTTATTTCCTCTTTATTTTGTATTTTTATATGTTAAAAATCTGAGAGAGAAAGAGGGATGGCATGGTGGATTCATACTCCAATGAGTTGGAGCATGGTGATCTAATTTTGGATATGATCTGATCATGTTCTGATGAGAGAAGAAGAAGAAAAGAAGGTCTTCTCTTAAGGTTTCTTTTAGAACCCTTCTTATCCATAAATCTTGAGATTTTTTTATGAGAAAAATCTGATATCATAAGATCTAAAAATTTAAAAAAAATCAAGAGAAGAAGGTCTTCTCATGTCCTAGCATAGAGATGTTCTCAGGACATCAATCGTTGATGTACTGAAAGAGAAGATCTGTCTTCTCTTAGGACCTTTTTCTTTTATATTATTATTTTTGATTTTAGGAAGGTCAAAAGGTTTGACTTCCCCCTTATTCCTCTTCATATTCTTCATCTCTTAGAATATCCAAGAGATTCGAAGAATATTTTTTAGATTAACCATCTGGAGGGATCTGCAAAAAGCTAGCACTTCGAGCGGATCTTCGTTCGACGAACTTTCAATTTTATTGCAGCCTCGTGTGGATCACCTGTAGAGGTCGGACGTGTGTGTGGCTCCAAATATAACAAAAAAATCAACCATAGAGTTGTCGACCCATATTAAGGTAAGAGATCTAATCTCTTCTTTTATCTATATATGATCTAGGTTTAAGATCTGAAACTATTTCAGATCTAGGGTATTGATTTGATCAATACCAAAGCTTTTATTTTTTTAATTTATAAATGCAAATGACATGTTATAGGTTCTAATTGTAGGGTTTAATAATTTAATTGCATATATTTATAGATTAAATTATTTAATTTACATGTTCTGCTGCGTTATATTTCAAAAATATTTTGAAATTCATGCAAGAAATCCTGCATCTTTTTCCAACAGTTTGTGGTCTAATGTTGACTCAAGCCAAAGGTGGATACTTTTACTTCATCATATTTACTGATGATATATCTATGTTTGGATATATGTATTTAATAAAAAGTAAATCCGAAGCCTTTGATAAATTTAAAGAGTATCAAAGAATGGTTGAGAAACAAACTGATAAAAGTATTAAAGCTCTTCGATCTGATTGAAGAGGAGAATACTTGACTAGTGAATTTTTCAAATATTTAAAATAAAATGATATACTCTCTCAGTGGACACCTCCTTACACTTCATAATTAAATAAAATTATGAGAAGAAGGAATCATACCTTATTAGATATGGTGCGGTCCATGATGTATTTCACAGATCTTCTGATCTCCTTTTGAGGATATGTGTTGGGAAATATGTCCCAAAAAGCCAATCATCAAGCTGTTGATGGTTGAGCAATCAAGTATTGTAATTGATTTGTTAATAAATAAAATATATTTGGTATTTTCATCATAAGCTTTCATCTTCAAATGAACTCCATTGTTATGATGAAGTCCTTAGGACTATTTAGATTCGATAAAGAGAAGATTTATTGATTAGTCCTTAAAACAGTTCACGACCAAATGATAGGCTGTTAATAAGGACGACAGCTTCTATCGAGCATAGGTCACTATAGGCCATATGGGTTGGTTGTTCTCTTAACCAAAGAGTATGGAGATACTGGTATGGCATACAGGTGAGATGTATTGATACATCATCATTGAACGTGATCAACTCTAGAGTATTCTGCTGTCGAGAATATCTCTGATGGGATATAGGTATAAGTATCCCTTAGACCTGAGATCACCTCAGTGACTTGCAAGCAACTCACTGTGCTTTGGTACTGGACTAACTGAATTTCTAATTCAGAGATGGAAGGCTTCTGGGCACAGTCAAGTACTTGCAAAGTCAGAGTGTGATCAAGATGGGATTGACCACTCCAAGAGTTGGAGAAGAATGAGTCGTTGTATTTCAATTTAGCAAAATCTTGGCCAGGATAATCCATCAGATGGATTTGATATTTTGAAATACAATGTGGACAACCTAATCAGAGTTGACAGTTGAACTCTAGGGTATTCTATGATCATTTTGGTCAAGGGGATGAATTATATGAAAACTATATCCACATGGGTTCTAAGGATGTTGTTCTACATATTCGATCTATCCAGTCGTCGGGTACCATTGCTAGATGATCACTTCGATTGGTACAGGAATTTATTCCTATGCTACCGACTTAGGTTCAGACCTATGAGGTCACACACATTAGAGTTTATGATCCGATCAGATGGTTGATCAACGATTAAGAATCATTCTAGGGTTAAATGATCAATACGATTGACATTTAACCCAGTGCAAGTGTTGCAGGAGGATCGATTAGCAATTCGATTGCTAATTGGCTTAATTTGATTAAGCCAATGAGCTGAGATTTAGTCTAATTAAATATAATTTAATTATATTTGGTTTGTGTTGGGTATAAAATACCCACAGCCGGAATCCACGACGGAACCGCCATCAGCAAGTGCAGCTCCACCCGGACTCCTACGGGAGCCGGGCTCCACCGCCGACAGCAAGTGCAGCTCCGCCCGGACTCCTACGGGAGCCGGGCTCCACCACCGACAGCAAGCGCAGCTCCGCTCGGACTCCTACGGGAGCCGGGCTCCACCGTCGACGGCAGCTACAGCTCCGCCCGGACTCCTACGGGAGCCAGGCTCCACTGTCGACATCAGCGCAGCTCCGTCCGGACTCCCACGGGAGCCGGGCTCCGCTCTCAGTATCAACTGCTGGTAAGCTCAATTCGGACTCCTATCAGAGCCGGATTTCACCCTTAACTTTGTTTGCAGCACAGCTCCGCCCGGACTCCTATGGGAGCCGGGCTCCGTTCACGACCCCTACCGCCAGGAGGGCCTCACCCGGACCTCAACAGAAACTGGGCTCCGGCCGTTACCGAGCTTCAATCGACAGATCCACGCCTCCTGACAGGCCCTCAAAATGGCCACGACCCTGCTCCACTTCCTGTGGCGGACTCCGTGCAGTACCATCATTCCCTAACAAGCCGCAGTAGCCATAGCCGCCCTGCTCCACTTCCTGTGGCAGACTCCGCACAGCTCCACTATCCCCTGGCAGGCCACAGTGACGGCCACGAACCTGCTCCACCTCCTGCGACGGATACCATGCGATTCTCCTGACGACGGACGCTGCTCCACCCCTCATAACAGATTCCACGTGGCGAGTCGAGGTGATGCCCACGTATCTGCTCCATTATATTTTGCAATCAATTCCCCTGACCATGGGCGGCCCACTACCAGGCGGTTACAAACGTCGCCATCAGTCCGTTGCCTCCCCCGCCTATAAAAGGAGGACTCAGATACGTTATTCTTTAAGCTCTTTTGCCTTATCTCAAAACTCTGCTAAACTCTTCGTTCGAGCACTCCATTCTTGTTGAGGCAGAGAACTGACTTGAGCGTCGGAGGGTCTTGCCGGAGCAACCCCCCTCCGGTTTAGACTTCCCTTGCAGGTCCCGGCGGCGACCGCGGCTTCCTCAACTCCAGCTTCTCCGGCGCAGGCAGATTTTTGCACCAACAGTTTGGACTTGATTGGATCAAGTCCAACTGGTTTATTGGATAAGCCAAGTGTAAGAAAAAACTAGTCCTAGTTCAACTAGGACTTGGGTCAATCTAATTTCTAATTTGATTAAAAAATTAAATCAGATTTAAATATAATTTAATCTGATTAAATTAGGTTCTTAATTAGGTTAAAACCTATTTTAATTGGGTTGATCTAATTCTGATTTGATTTGGTTTGAGAAACCAAATTAAAACAAGACATAAGATAGAATCCTAGTAAGACTAGGATTCCACCTTGCGCCACATAAGCCTTCCCCACACCCTCTCTCTCATTCAACACCAATCTCCTCTTATTTTGTGTGACAAAACCCCTCTCCCAGGTCTCTCCCACGTTCACAAAAGGTTTTCTTTCTTTCTTACATGGAAGGTGGTTTGGATCAAATCAAAGAGGAATAAGTTTGGATTTCAAATTCTATGAGATAGAGTTTTAGAAATCCAAAACTCTTTCAATTTTGCACCAAATTTATCCAAATTTTTTTTTTAGAATTTTTATGACTTTTAGGGTACACATTGTACATCATTTGCTGATGATCTATGCACGAAAATAAGGAGGAGGTGCTCAAGAGTTGGGCGCCCCTTATCTTGCCATGTTTGGATAAGCCTTGACTAGGTATTTGACCTAGACAAGGACTCTGTCATATCTCTCTCTATGAAATGAGTTTCTTTATGAAATTTTTCAAGAAGATAGAGATTTGAGAGACCTTTGGGTCATCCAATAATCAGAGAGAAATACCTTTAGGTCATGAAGAGATAATGGACACAAGATAGGATGTCTAGAGAGAGAAACGAGAAGAAGAAGAGGGTCTTCTTCTAGGGTTGTTTGTTTTCATATCTTTCCTCCCTCCATCTTGAGTTTCCTGAGAGCATCTCAGATTTAAAACTCCTTCTCCTACTTTTCATCTTTGAAAGAGTTCAAATCAAGAAGAAGGAGGCACCTGATCAACCATCAAAGAAGGATCAGTGCAGTACTAGCATACTGTGCTGATTTCTTGAAGCAGGACTTCTGATTGAGATTTGTGGGCTCGTGTGGATGACTCCTAGAGGCCGGATGCGTGTGCGGCTTGAAACATCATCCTCAAGCCCAGATCAGTGAGGTTAGAACGTCTAACTTGAAAGGTAATAGATCTGATCTATTATTTAATACATACATTAGATGTAGTATAGAAACATGTTGATATGATCAACATGTAGTTCATGCTGTATATATATTTTTTAATTTTTGATTTAATACTATGTAATAATCATGTAATAGGATCTTAGATCTAGGGATTCTCTAGTTTTAGAAAATAAATTTTGATTTATTTTAGTCTTTCGCTGTATGATCTTGAAAAAGTTTCAAGATCTAACCCTGAAACCCTAGATCTAGTTCCTTTAATTGGTATTAGAGCCTAGGTTCTTTATTACATGATTATTTATACATGCTTAGATTATTTTTTAGATTAGATCTAATTTATAGTCTAATTATTAAATATAAAATTAAAATTATAGATCAATCACGAACTGCAAGGTTGTCCTGCTGTAAGGTTTACCCCTTACAGTGCAAAAGTTGTCCTAGTTTGTGTAGATCTATCTTTAATCATAAATTTATTAGATATGATTTAGATTAAATTTATATTTTATTAGATTTAAAAGATATTTAAATCTGAAATAAAATCTCTTTGTTAATAATTTTTGTGCAAAGAAATTGTTTAAAGTTGAAATTGTTTCAATTACATGAACCTGATTAGATTAGATCTAAAGTAGTTTCATGTTTATTTCACTTGTATCTTGATTATGAATCAAACATGCAATATGGTTAGTAGAATCATATTGTAAAATTATTTTATAAATATAAAAATTATTTTTTGAAAAGTCGAACCCAACCCTCAGCCCAAAACTTAATTAAGAATTAAGAAGTTGTTGGATTAGATTCTAGGATTGTGAATTGAAGAACCTAAGACACAAACCATAACACATTGGGTTAATGGGTTAGTGGGAATTAGGTCCATTAATTGGGTTAGACCTATGGTTAGATTAAAGATGGACTTAATTAGAGAATTGACTAAATCTAATCAATTGATGTCTTAGATTAGGTCAAGGATTCTCTAGATCAATTACAATAGTTGTAGTTGGTCAAGTCCATGTCTTTAACGAGAACCAAATGGACTTGAATCTTGGCTAAGCGGTCTAGCACAAACTATTAGGTTGATCTAATCGAAACTAATTAAACCAGTTGGTGTCTATGGTAAACCAGACCGATGGTTTTTCATTAGGAGCCCGCTTACCTGGCCATTTCTGATGGTGTCTAAGGCAAGCTTTGGCAGACCCTCCCACTGATTGAACTTACCTGGTCTCTTGGTGAAATTATGTTTTGATCAGATCACTTGACTATTCGAGCTGACCCATGTCAGCTAGGTAAATCAGTGTGACTGATTTAGGTGCTCCTAGACCAGCCCTTTTAATGGTCTCCCTTAAGCTGACTTGGTGAAGCCAGTGGGAGGATCATGATAAGCTGGTTCATCTGACCTCATCCTCTAAATTATTTAAATTTTCTAAAATTATTAGGTCCTTAAAATGATAAAGTTATGGAGATAACTGAGTCATAGCCTCCCATTAAGGTGTTTGATAATGAGTCCATTAACTCAATAATCATTGTAGACCCAAAGGCCTGGTGCTTGTTGACTAATGGAATTATCACTCATCATATGACGACTTGGAAGTGTCTCTCTAATGGTGGTTAGGTGAGCCAACCAAAATTAGGCTTAATCATTCGTTGGTTAGATACACCAAGTATGATCATGTTAATGGTTGGACCTAACCGGATCCTTACAGTGGAGGCCAAAGCCTACTGATTAGGTTTCTGGGACAAAATTTAAATTACTAGAAATTATTTAGAGAAACAATTGGTTATGAACCTACCCTTAGATGTACATGGGTTGGCCAACCAAAGTTGGGCTTGTGTGCAATCTAAGTGGATTCTAGTACCCACTAAGGAATTAGGGTAATTCCTCGAATTGGAGGTAGAGGCTACCAATTCGAATAAAATAGTGGGAGAAACCTTTTGATTAAAGTCCAAATCTTTAGGTTTAATGAATCAAGTACTAATTAGGTTATGGTTCTCCTTTGTGCAAATATGGCCACTTCCCTATCGCTCTGATCATTGTTGGACAATGATAAGTTGGTGGGATCCAACTTCGATAGCTGGTATCGAAAGTTGAAGATAGTCCTGGAGTATGAACGGATCCTATATGTGATAATGGATCCTGCACCTGAGGAGCCAGCTGCCAATGCACATGGAACAGTCAGAGACACTTACCAGAAGTGGCTCAGTGATCGGACCATGGTGCGCTGTATCATGCTGGCTGCCATGAGCGACGAGTTCAGTCACAGATTTGAGACGGCTCAGCCAAAGGACATGCTTCAAGTGTTGGAGGATGCCTTTGGCACACCCGATGACGTGGAGAGGCACAAGACTAGTTGTGCCATCTTCAACACCAAAATACGGGATGGTGCCTCTGTCACTGATCATGTATTGTACATGATCGAGCTGATGAAACGATTGAGCAAGCTCGGCTTTCTCTTGCATGAGCAGCTTGGGAAAGATGCAATACTGAACTCGCTGCCCAAGTCTTATCTCCCATTCCTCACTCATTATAGAATGACAAAGCCTGAAGTAAACTACCATGAATTACTGGGGTTACTTCAGAACTTTGAGAAGGATCACCAACTTCACAAGGAGTCGGTGAACTTAGTGGGAGGTTCGTCTTTTGGTTCTCGACCTTTTAAGAAAGGAAAGAAGAACAAGAAGAAGAAAGTGAAGAAGGTGCATGTTCAGGCTGGGACATCAGTGCAGGGCCAGACCAGAAAGATCAAGCCCGATAAGAGTCTATTCTACTGACAAGCACCCTAGATTAGATAGTGTGTCAGATATCTACTTATGGCACTGTAGGCTAGGTCATATAAACAAGAACAGAATAAACAGGTTGACTCAAGAGGAAATCCTCGAAGTCAGTGATTGTGAATCACCTCCAACCTGTGAGTTCTGTCTTCTTGGTAAAATGACCAAGTCACCTTTTACTGAAAAAAGTGAGAGAGCTACTGAGCTCTTGGGCCTAATACATACTGATGTATGCGGGCCCATGAGCACAAGTGCTAGAGGTGGATATTTCTACTTCATAACTTTCACGGATGACCTATCCAGATATGGATATGTCTATCTGATGAAACATAAGTCGGATTCATTTGAAATGTTCAAACGATTCTGAGGTGAAGTAGAAAAACAAACTGGGAAGAGTATTAAAACTCTTCGATCTGATCGAGGAGGAGAATATCTTTCTAGTGAGTTTCTCACATATCTAGGAGAGAATGGGATTCTCTTCCAATGGACTCCTCCAGGAACACCATAGCATAATGGTGTGTCTGAAAGGAAGAATCGGACTCTGTTAGACATGGTCCGATCCATGATGGGTTTTGCTAGCTTGCCGATATCCTTCTGGAGATATGCACTCGAATTGGCCTGTTATCTATTAAATATGGTTCCAAGTAAGTTTGTAATTAAGACTCCATATGAGATATGGACATGACGTAAGCCAGCAGTTTCACACCTTAGGGTCTGGGGGTGCCCAATCTATGTCAAACGATTAGTCACAGACAAACTTGGACCTAGGTCTGACAAATTCTCATTCATAGGGTACCCCAAAGAGACAAAAGGATATTTTTTCTACCATGCTGATGAACAAAAGGTGTTCATTAGCCTTAAGATAATTTTTTTTAGAAAAAGAGTTCCTTGGTGAAAGAACCGTTGCCTCTAAGGTTGAACTTGATGAAGTTCAATAGGTAGAAAGACTGACACCAATAGCTGAACCTAAGTCAGATATGATTAGATCAGATCTGGAGCCCAATGTACCTGCATCATTAAGGCGATCTGGTAGAGTACCGCATCAACCGGATAGATACTACGGTTTCTTGGTTCGGAATGGTGATCCCATCGAACTTGATGAGAATAATGAGGATCCGATCACCTATATGGATACAATACAGAGATCTGATTTCGAGAAATGGCTTGAAGCCATGAAATTCGAAATGGAGTCCATGAAGGTCAATGATGTATGGACATTGGTTGACCCACCTGAAGGGGTTAAACTCATTGGGTGTAAATGGGTCTTCAAAAGGAAGAAGGGCGCAGACGGCAAGGTGGAGACCTACAAAGCCCGTCTGGTCGCCAAGGGGTATCGTCAATGTTATGGTATTGACTATGACGAGATATTTTTTTCTGTGGCAATGCTCAAATCCATTCGGATAATGCTTGCAATAGCTATCCATCTGGATTATGAAATCTGGCAGATGGATGTAAAGACAGCTTTCCTGAATGGAGAGCTGACCGAAGAGGTGTATATGATACAACCTGAGGGATTTACATCCACGATGAGTCCATGGTGTGCAAGCTTTAGAGATCCATTTATGGATTGAAGCAAGCATCTTGGAGTTGGAACATGCATTTTGATAAGGTGATCAAAACGTATGGCTTCATTAAGAATGGAGAAGAGCCCTACATCTATAAATGAGCAAATGGTCCAATTGTGATATTCCTTGTCTTATACGTGGATGACATTTTCTTAATCAGGAATGACATCCCCGCACTATAGAAAATAAAAGTTTGGTTGTCATCACAGTTCTCCATGAAGGACTTGGGTGAAGCATCCTACATCCTAGGGATGAAGATCTATAGGGATAGATCTAAAAAGATGCTTGAGTTATCCCAGTCCATGTACATAGACACTGTGCTGAAGAGGTTCAGCATGGAGAATTTCAAGAAGGGCTATCTACCGATAGGCCATGAAATTTCTCTCTCTAAGAAGGATTGTCCGACAACTCCTGAAGAGAGAGAGCATATGAGTAGAGTCCCATATGCTTCAGCTGTGAGATCTATCATGTACGCCATGACATGTACAAGACCAGATGTGGCATACTCACTAGGAGTAGTGAGTAGATACCAATCTGATCCTGAAGAAAATCACTGGAAAGTGGTTAAAGCCATCCTTAAGTATTTGAGAAATACTAAGGACCAATGGTTGGTTTACGACGAGTCAGATCTGAAACTTGTGGGGTTCACAGACTCTAGCTTTCAATCTGACCATGATGACAGCAGGAGCATGTCGGGTTATATCTTTACTCTGAATGGTGGAGCCATCTGCTGGAAGAGTTTCAAGCAGCATACTGTGGCGGACTCTGTTTGTGAAGCGGAGTACATCGCAGCATCAGATGCCACGAAGGAAGCTGTGTGGCTGAGGAAATTCATCAACGAGCTCGGAGTAGCACCTTCCCTCGATGGTCCGATCCTGCTCTACTGCGACAGCACTGGTGCCATAGCTCAGGCGAAGGAATCCAAAGCACATCAGTGGATGAAGCACATCTTGCACCACTTCCACTTGATCCGGGAGATCGTGGATCGAGGTGACGTCGACCTTCAGAAGATCAACGGAAAGGAGAACCTGGCTGACCCCTTCACTAAAGCCCTGGTGATAAAGGAGTTCGACAACCACAAATCGAAGATGGGTATTAGATACTATGCCGAGTGGCTTTATGACAAGTGAGAGTTGTTGGAAAATGTGTCCCAAAAAGCCAATCGTCAAGCTATTGACGGTTGAGCAACCAAGTATTATAATTGATTTGTTAATAAATAAAATATATTTGGCATTTTCATCATAAGCTTTCATCTTCAAATGAACTCTGTTGTTATGATGAAGTCTTTAGGACTATTTAGATTTGATAAAGAGAGGATTTATCAATTAGTCCTTAAAATAGTTCACGACCAAATGATAGGCTGTTAATAAGGACGACAGCTTCTATCGAGCATAAGTCACTGTAGGCCATATGGGTTGGTTGTCCTTTTAACCAAAGAGTGTGGAGACACTGGTATGGCATACAGGTGAGATGTACTGGTACATCATCATTGAACATGACCAACTCCAGAGTATTCTGCTGTCGAGAATGTCTCTGATGGGATATAGGTATAAGTGTCCCTTAGACCTGAGATCGCCTCAGTGACTTGCAAGCAACTCACTGTGCTTTGGTACTGGACTAACTGAATTTCTAATTCAGAGATGGAAGGCTTCTGGACACAATCAAGTACTTGCAAAGTCAGAGTGTGACCGAGATGGGATTGACCACTCCAAGAGTTGGAGAAGAATGAGTCGTTGTATTTCAATTTAGCAAAACCTTGACCAGGATAATCCATCAAATAGATTTGATATTTTAAAATACAATGTGGATAACCTGATTAGAGTTGACAGTTGAACTCTGGGGTATCCTATGATCATTTTGGTCAAGGAGATGAATTATATGAAAACTATATCCGCATGGGTTCTAAGGATGTTGTTCTACATATTTGACCTATCCGGTCGTCGGGTACCATTGCTAGATGGTCACTTCGATTGGTACAGGAATTTATTTCTGTACCACTAGCTTAGGTTCAGACCTATGAGGTCACACACATTAGAGTTCATGATCCGATCGGATGGTTGATCGACGATTAAGAATCGTTCTAGGATTAAATGATCAATACGATTGACATTTAACCCAATGCAAGTGTTGCAGGAGGATCGATTAGCAATTCGATTGCTAATTGGCTTAATTTGATTAAGTCAATGGGATGAGATTAAGTTTAATTAAGTATAATTTAATTAAATTTAGTTTGGGCTTGATTGGATCAAGTCCAATTGGTTTATTGGATAAGCCAAGTGCAAGGAAAAACTAGTCCTAGTTCAACTAGGACTTGGGTCAATCTAATTTCTAATTTGATTAGAAAATTAAATCAGATTTAAATCTAATTTAATCAGATTAAATTAGGTTCTTAATTAGTTTAATATATATTTTAATTGGGTTGATCTAATTTTAATTTGATTTGATTTGAGAAACCAAATTAAAACAAGTCATAAGATAGAATCCTAGTGAGACTAGGATTCCACGTTGCGCCACATAAGCCTTCCCCACGCCCTCTCTCTCATTCAACGCCAATCTCCTCTTATTTTATGTGACAAAAGCCCTCTCCCAGGTCTCTCCCATGTTCACAAAAGGTTTTCTCTCTTCTTTCTTACATGGAAGGTGGTTTGGATCAAATCAAAGAGGAATAAGTTTGGATTTCAAATTCTATGAGATAAAGTTTTAGAAATCCAAAACTCTTTCAATTTTGCACCAAATTTATCCAAATTTTTTTTTTAGAATTTTTATAGCTTTTAGGGTACACATTGTGCACCCTTTTCTGGTGATCCATGCACAAAAATAAGGAGGAGGTGCTCAAGAGTTGGGCGCCCCTTATCTTGCCATGTTTGGATAAGCCTTGACTAGGTATTTGACCTAGACAAAGACTCTATCATATCTCTTTCTATAAAATATGTTTCTTCATGAAATTTTTGGAGAAGATAGAGATTTGAGAGACCTTTAGGTCATCCAAAAATTATAGAGAAAGACCTTTGGTTCATAGAGATATAATAGACACAAGATAGAGTGTCTAGAGAGAGAAACGAGAAGAAGATGAGGGTCTTCTTCTAGGGTTGTTTGTTTTCATATCTTTCCTCCCTCCATCTTGAGTTTCCTGAGAACATCTCAGATTTAAAACTCTTCTTCCTACTTTCTATCTTTGGAAGAGTCCAAATTAAGAAAAAGGAGGCACCTGATCAACCATTAAAGAAGGATCAGCGCAGTACTAGCATACTGTGCTGATTTCCTGAAGCAGGACTTCTGATCGAGATTCGTGGGCTCGTGTGGATGACTCCTAGAGGCCGGATGCATGTGTGGCTTGTAACATCATCCTCAAGCCTGGATCAGTGAGGTTAAAATGTCTAACTTGCAAGGTAATAGATCTGATCTATTGTTTAATACATATATTAGATGTAGTATAGAAACATGTTGATATGATCAATATGTAGTTCATACTGTATATATATATTTTAATTTCTTATTTAATGTTATGTAATAATCATGTAATAAGATCATAGATCTAGAGATTCTCTAGTTTTAAAAAATAAATTTTGATTTATTTTAGTCTTCCACTGTATGATCTTGAAAAAGTTTCAAGATCTAACCCTGAAACCCTAGATCTGGTTCCTTCAATATGCTCTTGAGGCTGCAGCACATGTTTTAAATAAAGTACCTTTCAAATCTATTTCTAGCACTCCATATGAGATATGAAAAAGAAAAAGATCCAGTCTTAAACATCTTAAGATTTAGAGTTGTCTAGCTTATGTGAAAAATATTGATGGATATAAGCTAAGTGCTAGATCAGAAAAATACAGGTTTGTGAGTTATCCGAAGGAGAGTATAGGATACTACTTCTACCATCCTACTCAACAAAAGGTGTTTATTGATAGGCATGTCATTTTCTTGGAGAAAGAGTTTATCCAAGAAGAGGGTAGCAGGAGGTCTGTCAAATTTAAGGAAGTTAAAAACTTACAATCCATCAAGAATACACAAGCTGATTCTCAACCACATATGCCCATTGTTGAGGCACAGCCACTACATACACCTCTCCAAAGATCAACTAGAGTGTATAATGTACCACTCAGATATGGGTTTGTCATTGAGAATGACAACACATCCCGCATCATTGAGAATGATGATCCCATGACCTATTTGGAAGCTATTATGAGTAGTGACTTTGACAAATGGCTCAATACCATAAAATCTGAAATAGACTCCATGTATACCAACCAAATTTGAAATTTGATTGATGCACTTGAGAGTGGGACCCCAATAGGCTACAAATGGATCTTCAAAAGGAAGATTGGAGTAGATGGCTAGGTAGAGACCTATAAGGCCAGGCTGGTGGCAAAAGACTTCAAACAAAAATAAAGTATTGATTATGAAGAAATTTTTTCACGATAGCCATGCTCGAGTCTATTCGGATTATGCTTGCTATTTCTGTATACTATGACTGTGAAATCTGACAGATGGATGTCAAAACTGTCTTCCTCAATAAAAATTTTGAGAAAAAAGTCTATATGACTCAGTCAAAGGGATTTGTCTTTAGTGAGAGAGCAAATCAAATATGTAAGCTGAATAGATCCATTTATAAATTAAAACAAGTATTGAGGAGCAGGAACATCCATTTTGATGAGATAGTCAAATCATTTGGCTTTATTAAAAATATGGATGAATCTTGTGTGTACAAGAAGATTAATGGGAGTGCTATTATCTTTTTGGTCTTATATGTGGATGATATACTGTTCATTGTGAATGATATCTCGATGTTGCAATCGATCAAGACATGGCTATCACAAAAATTTTTTATGAAAGATTTGGGTGAAGCATCCTATATACTTGGTATAAAGATCTATAGGGAGAGATCAAAAAAGATGCTCGACCTATCCCAGCCAAGGTACATAGATCTTGTGTTGAAGAGGTTCAACATGGAGAGAAGTAAAAGAGGTTATTTGCCCATGGGTCATGGCATGCAACTCTCTAAGAAGATGTCTCCTAAGACACCTGAAGAGAAAAGTAGAATGAGTTCTATTCCTTATGCTTCGGCTACAGGATCAATAATGTATGCTATGTTATGTACCAAGCCTGATGTGGCTTATGCCTTGGGCATTGTAAGCAGATTTTAGGTTGATCCTGGGAAGTATCATTGGAAAGCTATGAAAAATATACTTAAGTACTTGAGAAGGACTAAAGATATTTTTCTCATACATGAAAGATCTAATTTAAAACTGAAAGATTATACTAATTCTAGTTTTCGATCTGATCCTGATGATAGTAAATCCATATCTAGATATGTGTTCACCTTATATGGTAGGGCAATAAGTTGGAAGAGTTCCAAACAGTAAACTGTTGCTGACTCAATCACTGAGGCTGAGTATATTACTGCTAGTGAGGCTTCTAAGGAGGCTGTCTGGATGAAGAAATTCATCTCAAAATTGGGTGTGGTTTCAGAGATTGAATAACCAGTGACCCTTTATTATGATAATACAGGGGTAGTTGCTCAAGTCAAAGAGCCGAGGTCTCATCATAAATCTAAGCACATCTTAAGACGGTTCCATCTTGTTCTAGAGATAATCGAAAGATACGATATGATCGTGGAGCGAGTTGATACCAAGAACAATATAGCGGACCCATTCACTAAGGCCTTGTCAGTGCAGTAATTTAACTGCTACCTTGATTGCATGGGCATCAAATATAGGAGTGATTGGCTTTAGTGCAAGTGAGAGATTGAAAGAATAATGCCCTACAAGCCAATCACATATGGGATGTGTTGATGCAAAAATTCACCGGCATCGGAGAAGCTGGAGTCGAGGGAGCCGCGGTCACCGCTGGGACCTACAAAGAAAGTCTAAACCAGAGTTGGGGGTGCTCCGACAAGACCCTCCGATGCTCAAGTCAGTTCTCTGCCTCAACAAGAATGGAGTGCTCGAACGAAAATTTTAGTAGAGTTTTGAGATAGAAATTAGAGCTTAGAGAATAACGTATCTGGGGTCCCCTTTTTATAGGCGGAGGGTGCAATAGACTGATAGCGACGTTTGTAACTGTCTGGCAGTGGGTCATTCGGGGCCAGGAGGAGTTTGTTATGAAGAGTAGTGGAGTGGAATCATGGCCATCACCGTGACCTGCCACGTGGAGTCTATTGCGGGGAGTGGAGCGGCGTCCGTTGTCGCGACTTGCCAGAGGGTGGAGGAGCCGTGCGGTATCCGTCGCAGGAAGTGAAGCAGAGTCATGGCCATTACTGTGGCCTACCAGGGAGTGATGGAGCCGCATAAAATCCGTCGTAGGAAGTGGAGTAGTGGCCATTACTGTGGCCTGCCAGGGAGTGATGGAGCCACGCAAAATCCGTCACAGGAAGTGGAGCAGAGTCGTGGCCGTTACTGTGGCCTGCCAAGGGGTCCAGGCCTGTCGGTTGAAGTTCGGTTGAGGTGCCTGGCAGAGAGAGGTAGCTATCCATCTGAGAGGAGCTTGGATGTTGCAAATCCTGTTGGGTGCCTTGGGCGTTAAGGCTGCAGGCGAGGACCATTTGCTGTAGGAGCTCGGTCAGAGGCTTTCCGCAGACGCAGTTCGATTTTACGCAGAATTCGACAGAGGGTCGACCGGCGGTGGATGTCGGATGGCGCTGGAGAGGTTCATCCGCTGGAGGGGTCCAGCTGCTGGATTTTGTGAGCCCAAAATTTGTCCGCTATAGAAGTTCGGTCGGAGTTCGATCTCCGTAGAAGCCCGGATGGGGATCATTTGTCGAGGAATCTCGATCGAGGCCTGTCTGTAATAGAAATCCGAAAGGAATTCATCCACAATGAAAGCTCGGGTGAAGGCTTAGAGTGGGAATCTGGCATGGACCGCTCGTGGTAAAAATTTGAAGTAGATCATTTGTAGCAGAAGCTCAGAGTGGGTCGCTTGCAGTAGAAGCTCGGAGTCTGGCCCATGTAGGAGTTCGGGGTGAGGTCTACCTGCAACAGGAGTCCAGGGCGGAAGTCCGGCTCCCGTAGGAGCTCGGACGAAGGCTACTTGCAGTTGGAGTTCGGGGAAGAGGTCCGGCTCCCGTAGGAGTCCGAACGAAGGCTACCTGCAATTGGAGTTCGGAGAAGAGGTCCAGCTCCCGTAGGAGTCCGGACGAAGGCTACCTGCAGTTGGAGTTCGGGGAAGAGGTCCGGCTCCCGTAGGAGTCCGGACGAAGGCTAGAAGGTGGTCAACCACCGTAGAAATTTGGATGGAGTCCATCCATCGTGGAGAATCCGGTTGACGCTGGTAGGGGTTTATCTGTCAGCAGAGCTTGGGAACGTTGCGGAGGCTCGACCGTCGGAGAGGTTCGAAAAGATGTCATCAAAGGTCGGACGTCGGTAGAATCCCTGAAGGGTCACTCCTAACACGAACTTCGGCTGGTGGGTATTTTATACCCAACAGTATGCAATCAGATATTTTCTATAATTTATCTTTCAGACTCATGTAATTGATATTAATATTATTAATAAAATAAATATTTTTTGATTCATTATATGCTGCAACTTATTATTTTTAAGATTATAATGAACTCCATAGGTTTGGGCAATAATTTTTGGGTTGTGATGAGATCACGCTAGTGAGATCTAAAACCTTGATAGCCATGATTTAAAATATTTTTAGTCATTGGTTCATTGAGTCAGAGATTAATGATATCGGTAAGACTGACATGTCCTATGTATGCTCAGAGATGAGGGTGATTGATCTCACAACCACTTGTGTGCTAATACTAATACAAGAATATGGGTGCTCATTAGAGAATGGTTCACTGAATAGACTTATGAGAGAATATCTGATGGAGTCTTATTTACATGTCAGCTGATGATTCTCTAGTCGGAGTTGTGTAAGTGATCCTTTGACCTGAGATCGCCATGGTACCTTGTGTATATGAATTCATATTTTAGTTTACTTCCTAACTTAGTTCTTTGATCCTTGTATGGAGTGTTCTAGATGTGGTGAAGTATTCATGGAGGTTGTGAGAGATCAACAAGGGATCAGTCACTCCTAATAAGGGGAGTGAACATCCTATGTGATCTCATAGGTCAATAGTTCTAGAAGTCTTTGGCCAAAGTAGGATGATAATTAGAAAGAGATTTTTAATGTATCATTAATTGAATCATCGCCTTCTGATCAAGATATATATATAGATAAATAATTAGGTTTGATATATTTTCATGTCCACAGCTCATCTAAGATGTTGTTTGACTGAAGGAATGAATTACACAGTAACTTACCACTGAAGAATATTTTGATAATTTTTCATCAAAATTTTAAATATTTTGGGTAGTTATGACACATTGCTAGATACCAATCTTGACTTATATATTCATCAAAATTAAAAGAGTTTAATTTAAAAATTAATTAGGAAGAGTCCTAGTTGATTGGGACTCTTGAGAAGACTTAATATGATCGAATTAGGATTATGCCGAGAGTCTGTGTCTACTGCTGGCTAGATTTGAAATTCAATGGATCATACACTTTAAAATTTGATCTTGATCTAATTTAGTTAAGATTTAATAGAAATTCTAAGGGTTAATTTGATATGTTAATATATAATATTAACCCAAGTTCCTAAATTGGTTCAGTTCAAAGTGTTTGAGCTAAATTAGACTAGTCATCTTTGACCTAATGGGATCGGGTCCAATTTAATTGGGTTCTTATCCAACTTGAAACTATTTTAAGTGTGGAAGGAGTTCTCTGTGCCCACTAGGTCTCACACCAAAATATTAATGCCACCCCCTCTTAATTAGCATTGAGATGTGAAGAGTCTTTCTTAAAGAAGACTCTTATCTCATCTTATCTCTTAATTTCTCATCCAGAACCTTTATTATTTCATGCTGATTTAACATGGAGAATTTATGGGGTGTAGAAGCGGAGGAGTCCTTCTGTGTGAAGGCTCTCCTATGCTAAAATAAATTACAATGATTTATTTCATTGCAAGAGAAGGTGGAGCACCAAAAGTTGGTGCCCCTTGGTCCTTCCTCATGTTTCTTCTTCACCCATTTATATGGGGTGTCCCATATGGATTACATGCTAGATTTTGAGTAAAAATCAAAGCTAATTGGTATGTAAAAGAGAAAAAGAATTTGAAAAAAATTTGAGAAAAAGAGAAGGAAAAATTGAGAGGGAAAATTTGTAAGAAGGGTGGTGAGAGAATTAGTAAGTGTTGCTAGTTAGCCCGAGGGTTTGATTTAGGTTAGAGCCCAAAATCAAATCCTAGGCTATGATACTTCTGAAGAGTATCTTCTTGGTGTGATTCTGATGGTAAAATCGAAGGCAACTAGACTTTGGTGTGATCATATTTTGAGTTCAAAACCAACAGTATTCTTGACAAGATAAGGCTATGGTAGCGCACCGATTAGGAAGGATCTTGACTAACTTTTATGTGGATCACCATTGGAGGACTTCTACTTTGAAGTCTTATGGAGATCACCATCATACCATATTGCTTTTTGGTAAAAGTATAAAATTCTATCTCTTTGTATGCTTGTTTTTGTTTTGATCGACATGGGCAAGATGATTCTAGGGTTTGAGTTTCAGTTCGATAGTTTCAAAAAGCTATTGATATGTTTGTTTTAAAAATTTTAAAATTTAATTTTTGCTGTGTGACCTGAACCCAACAGAAAGGTACTTAGGTATTCTTATAGAAGATTTAGAGAAAGCATTCCTTATGGTAGATAGGTACATTAGGAATGATTCCAAGACCTATGATGAGGTAATGTTAGATATAGACTCCGAAAAATAGATGAAAGCGACGAAGTCAGAAATTGACTCCATGCATTCTAACCAAGTTTGATCCTTATTAGATCCACTTGAAGGTATTGTACCTATTGGGTGTAAATAGATTTATAAAAAAAAAATTGAGTCGGATGGTAAGGTAGAGACCTATAAGGCAAGGCTAGTCACAAAAGATTATAGTCAACACGAAGGCATTGACTATCATGAAACCTTTTTATCCATAACCATGCTGAAATCCATCCATACTCTGCTTGCCATAGCAGCTTTTTATGATTATAAAATTTGACAGATGGATGTGAAAACTACCTTCCTAAATGAATATCTTGAGAAAGATATGTATATAGAGCAGCCTTTGGGTTTCACATCCAATGATAATGATCACAAGGTCTGTAAGCTATAAAGATCCATATATAGACTCAAGTAAGCATCTCGGAGTTAGAACACTCGCTTTAATGATGTGATCAAAATATTTAATTTCATCAAAAATGAGAAGCCGTGTGTGTATAAAAAGGTCAGTGAGAGTGCTGTCATATTCTTCGTATTATATGTGGATGACATCCTCTTGATTAGGAATGATATTCCCATGCTGACATCAATCAAAGTATGGTTATCAAAAGAGTTTGCCATGAAAGATCTAGGAGAAGCTTCCAACATTCTTGGTATAAAGATCTATAGGGATAGATCTAAGAGGATGATAGGACTTTCACAGTGAATGTACATAGAAAAGATGCTGAAGAAGTTCAGCATAGAAAACTTTAAGAGGGATCTTTTACCCCTTAGATATGGCATTTATCTCTCTAAAAAGATATGTCTCAATACACCTGAGGAGATCCAGCACATGAGTAAGATTTCTTATGCTCCGACAATAGAGAGCCTCATGTATGCCATGTTATATATATGCCCTAATATAGCCCTTGCCATGCGTGTGCCGAGCAGATATCAGGTGAATTCAGGTGAAGAACACTGGATTACTGTTAAAAATATCCTTAAGTACTTGACAAGGACTAAAGATTTATTGTTGATCTTTGATGGAGGATCGAAGCTGAAAGTTAAGGGATACAGCGATTTAGACTTCATGACTGATGTTGATGATGGAAAGTCTACATCAAGATATATCTTCTTGTGTAATGGTGGTGTGGTTAGCTGAAAGAGTTCCAAGCAAACAATCATTGTAGATTCTATCATAGAAGCCAAGTACATCATCGTCTCTGAAGCTACTAAGAAAAACTTTGGGTTCAAGAAGTTCGTTGTCGAGCTGGGTGTGATGCCATCAAATACCATTGCACTGTATTGCGACAACAATGACACCATAGCCCTTGCTAAGGTGCCCAGGTCTCACCAGAAGTCCAAACATATAGAGCGGTGGTTTCACATGATACACGAATACCTCGAGAAGAAGTTCATCAAGGTGCTGCGAGTCGACTCCGCACAAAACATGGCAGACCCACTGACCAAGTCTCTCAACCAGTAGAAGATCGAAGCTCATCTTGAGAAGATGGATCTTAGGTATATGGCCAATTGGCTTTAGGTCAAGTGGAAGTTTGTTAGATTTGTGTCCTAAAAGTCAATTATTGGCTAACACATTATGCAATTCTAAGGCTTAATCTTGTACTTATAATATTTTTATTATCAATAAAAGATTTTTTTATTCCAATCATATTTTTGTATCCATGATTTGTCCTAAAAATTAATGATATGTCTTAAATTTACTGCAAGCGCATGGTGTGCAATGTAGCACGTCCGATGAGTACGAGTCGATCCCATGAGGAATTAAATTTTAAATTATATTTAAATGCTTGCTCAGGCGAGCCTTAGAGAAAAAGAGAAGAGATTGTTTGTTGAATTATGAACTACCAAAGCAGTAAACTAATTAATTATAAAGATAAATTATTTAAAAGATCTAGGGCTTTTGAATCCACTAGACCAATGAATTAGAGATACTTCCTATGATTTCTCTTATAATGTCCCTTGATCAAGGAGTAAAACATGAACAAGTATGGACCATGAAAAGATTTAACTCAATTATGATCCATCAAGCATTTTATTTTTATCCTAATTAAGAGACTCTTCCTTTCTTCTCTTCTCTTATGTTGTCCAAGTATAGGCTATGAAGGGATTTTAACCTGACTATAACCCATCAAGGTTTTCATAAGAAAAGAGAAGAAATAGTTTAAAAAATTTTAAGCCTTCTACCAATCATCCACTCTTGCACCGAATCAAGTATGGACTATGAAGGGATTCTGACCCAACGATAGCCCATCAAGTCTCTTGGCGAGAGAGATGAAGGGAGAAGGACTCTAAAAATTAAAAGCTCAAAAAGAGAGATTTAATAAAGCAGGCTTCTATTCATGATCTAGCTTCATCGCAAACTCCAAAGGGATTACTTAGCCAGACATAATTGATTTGAAGTCAAAAATAATAAAATAAATACTAATTCTATTTGCTGAAATTGAACTTGCAGAAATTAAAAATTATAGAATTAAAAGATGCATAAATTTAAACTATCCTATTGTAGAAATTAAAATTATAAAAATTAAATAGAAAGAAAACAACTAATTTATTTCTGAATAAAAATTCTAATACAAAAATTTTCAACTCCTAAGCCATTAACAAGGCTTGGAGTTTGAACAGAAAATAAAATCTCTTACAGAACCAGACTTCTCTCCTTCTCTTGGCTTGGGATCAACCTTTCCCTGGCTAACTCTTTTTCTCGTGTGTTGGAAGGATAGAAGAAAGTGAAAATAAGGTGGCTAAAAAGTTTTAAAGGTGGGTATGTCTGCCTGTCATATAAACCCCCTACAAGAATTATGGAGTGGAGAGAGATATCTTATGAATGGAGGCATTAGGCTTTATTTATAGATGTAGGCAAGGAGGAGGATTTTATATTTTTTCGATGTGGAACTAAAAAGAGAGGATAGATGAATGGTTAGGATTTAATTTGAAAAGTACAGATTGATGGATAAGATTCAAGAGCAAGAGAGAATAAAACAATGGTTAAGGTTTTAAAATAAATTCTAAAAATATAATTTTTTTTTCTTTCTTTCCGCATTCGCATCCCAGGCTTGCACTGCGTCCACTCCGCTTCTTCCTTCTTTTTACGATCACCCAGCATTTGATCTCATGCACCCATGTCATGGACCTCCTGTGTTCATGTGGTTCACTATGTATCATGTTCTTCATCAGCCATATCCCACATGCTAGCAGCTCACCAAAACCCAATATATACCAGCTCTCTTTCTCTTTAATTGCTTTGAATGCACATGAGCTCCATGCACAATATGCTAGTTTCCTCCTCCACGTGAAGCATCCAAAACAATTTTTTTCTTATGAGCCGCATGAAGATCAAATGGTCCATGGTGGACCAACAACTTATGTATTGGATTGAATTGATTTTCGACTTTGAATTTAATTTCATTTTAACTCTATTTTTTATCTCGTTTGATCCCTCTAAGCCTATAGATCAGGCTCTTCATGTTGGTGCAGCTTTTTTCTGTAAAATATATAAAAAAATATCAATTTTAAAAGAATAAAGATAATTTGATCCATAAATTAATATTTTTATGAGCAAATTTATACACCTATCATACTCCCCAACTTATTTATTGCTAGTCTCTTAGCAATGCCATATATAATTTATTTTTTAATTTTAGATTTTTTTTAACAATATTTCATTAAGATCACCCTTTACAAAAATAAATCTAGGATTGAAAGTCAAAGAGCTTAGCAAGTATTACTAATTAAATATTGAGCTTTAAAAATAAATTTCGTAGTTAGTACAATTAGAAACTTCCTTAGAATACATCGAAAGGTTTACAGCACTTGTGTTTCTGATGACCAACTTAGCATTTGAGTGCTGGCTTGTAAAAAACAAATGTATCTTCTCTTATCACCTTATTTTGGTTAATTTTCTATACACCCCCAAATGAACTTAAGGTAGCTTTCACACTGTCTTTTTTTTTTTTCATGCTGAGCATCCTGGCCTTCCCTTCACTGTTTGATGCGAACCTTCACACTTGACTTAGGTGCGAAGATCCGATTACTAAGCTTAGAGCAATCCACATACACTCTGTGTTTTTATTTTAGACAGGTAGCTCTTTTCTCAAATTCAAATTTTTGATTGGAGTGTATATCAATTATCAATTTTAAGTGATAATTGAGTCCTCAGTCGGCCTCACAATCAACATCTATTTTGTCTTGTTAGTGTGCATGTGTAAATAGAAGTGCTAATAGCCTTTGGATGATCTAAGTAAGTTACTAAAAGTCTACCCACTAATCTACTTTTTAACTCGCTACAATCATTAGTAAATACTTTCTAACTCTTATTATTCTTTTCCTAATCTATTTTGCTCAAGATTTTTTTTTTATCCCCCAACTTAAATATCATTATTTCTAATGAAGGAGGAAACACAATGAATGTAAGAAAAAGAAAGATGTCACCTGGTGAATATGTGTTCTTTGTTGAAGGTGATCTGGTGCGATGTTGGTCTGAAAGTCCAAAGCTCGAAGACTGGTATCTCTATTTATTCAATAGAAAAGATATTAGTTTTCAAAAAAAATTGGATTGCCTCCTAGAAGCGCTAATATTTCAAGCAATTTAATCATGATAAATTGGCTCATATAGAACCATGGCTTCGTCAATAGATTCTTTGGGTAGTTCCAAGAATGATTTCAATCTTTGACCATTAACTTTAATACAGCACCATTACTTGGATTTTCAATTTCTATAGCTCCATGTGGGAAGACTTTTTTAACTAAAAAAAGTCCTATCTATCTAGATCTAAGCTTTTCAGAAAATAGATGTAATTTAGAATTATACAAAAGAACTTTTTGTCCAGGAGTAAATAATTTTCTCATAATTATCTGATCATAGAATACTTTGGTTCGTTCCTTATACACCCTAGAATTCTCGTAAGCCTCATTTTTTAGTTCTTCTAATTCATTCATTTGAAGCTTCCTGTGCTTTTTGGCTACATCCAAGTCTATATTTAAATTTTTAATAGCCCACATGGCTTTATCTCTAGCTCAACAGGCAAGTGATAAGATTTTTCAAATACAATCCTATAGGAAAACACTCCTAAGTTGGTCTTGAAAGTGGTTCGATATGCCCATAGTGCATCAACTAATTTTAAAGATCAATCTTTTCTATTAGCATTAACAATTTTCTCCAAGATTTATTTGATTTGTCTGTTGGACACTTTTGCTTGTCCACTAGTCTGAGGGTGATAAGGTGTGGCCAACTTGTGGGTGACATTATATTTTTTTATTAATGTGGCAAAGGGTTGGTTGCAAAAGTGTGTTCCCCGATCCCTAATGATTGCTCTAGGAGTGCCGAAATGGGAGAAAATATTTTTTTTTAAAAATTTTATGACCACTTTGCTATCAGTAGATCTATAGAGAATAGCTTCTACCCACTTTGAGACATAGTCGACAGCTACTAAAATATATTCATTTCCAAATGAGTTTGAAAATGGACCCATGAAATCAATCCCCCACACATTAAAAATTTCAACCATCAAGATTGGATTGAGAGGCATCATATTTCTCATGGTGATTTGCCTCATTTGTTGGCATCGAGCACAACTTCTACAGTACTCATATGCATCCTTAAATAGATTGGGCCAATAAAATCCACATTGGAAGACTTTGGCAGCTATTTTCTTAGACACAAAGTGACCACCACAAGCTTGATCGTGACAGAAAGATAAAATACTTCTAACCTCATGATCTGAGACATACCTTCTAATGATTTGATCAGGACACTGCTTAAAGAGGTATGGATCATCCCAAATAAAATACTTCACTTGGGCAAAGAATTTGTGTCTGTCTTGAGTGGTCCAGTGAGAAGGGACTTTACCAATGGCTAAATAGTTGACAACATCGGCATACCATGGTTCAGTGGACACAGACATGAGCTGCTCATCAGAAAAAAATTTATTGATGGGTGGTTCACCAGATGGTGTAACTATGATTTAAGACAAGTGATCTACTACTGCATTCTCTATTCCTTTTTTGTCTCTAATTTCTAGGTCAAATTCTTGAAGGAGTAAAATCCATCGTACTAAGCACACCTTGGCATCTTTTTTTGCTAAGAGATGTCTAATGGCTGAGTGATCAGTATAGACAATAGTGTGTGACCCAACCAAATAGGATCTAAATTTTTTTAGGGCAAAAATAACTGTCAAGAACTCCTTTTCAGTGGTAGTGTAATTAAGCTACGAATCATTTAAGGTTTTGCTCCATAGTAAATAACTCTAGGCAGCTTATTAATTTTTTGACCTAAAACTGTGCCTACAGCATGATCAGATGCATCACACATTAGTTCAAAATGTTCAGACCAAATAGGAGGGTGAATGATGGGAGCTGAAGTGAGTACCTTTTTAAGAAATTCAAAAGTCTCTAGGCATTCAGGAGTGAACTCAAACTTGATTTCTTTTGCTAAGAGATTTGTTAATGGGCGAGCCACTTTGCTAAAATTGATAATGAATCTTCTATAAAATCCAGCATGTCCTAGAAATGAATAGATTTCTTTGACAGATTTGGATGGTGGAAGACTTGCAATAAGATCTACTTTGGCTTTGTCTACTTCAATTTCTTTTTTCAAAACTACATGGCCAAGAACTATCCCTTCTCTAACCATGAATTGGCATTTTTCCCAGTTAAGAACTAAGTACTTTTTCTTATATCTTTCTAGAACTAATCTTAGATGATCTAAGCATTCGGAGAAGGTCGGGCCAAAGACAGAAAAGTCATCCATGAAAATTTTCAGAAATCATTCAACCATATCTGAAAAAATGCTGATCATGCATCTCTGAAAGGTTGTCGACACATTACATAATTCAAAGGGCATACACCTATAAGCAAAGGTTCCAAATGGATAAGTGAATGTAGTCTTTTTCTGATCTTCAGGGGCTATAGGGATCTGATTATAGTTAGAATATCCATTGAGAAAATAGTAGAACTCTTGTCCAGCTAATTTTTCTACCATTTCATCAATAAACGGTAATGGAAAGTGATCTTTTCTTATTGCAGCATTCAGTTTTCTATTGTCTATACAGACCCTCCACTCCGTTTGTGTCTTAGTTGGAAAAAGTTCGTTTGCTTCATTCTGGACCATTGTTACCCCAGACTTTTTAGGTACCACTTGTACAGGGCTTACCCACGAGCTATCAGAGATGGGGTAGATGATTCTATTATCAAGTAACTTTAGAATTTTTTTTTTGACTACATCCATTATGGCTGGGTTAAGTCTTCTCTGAGCATCTCTAGTTGGTTTGGCCTCTTCCTCTAGGTATATCATGTGTTGAACGATGGAAGGGCTTATTGTTGGAAAATGTGTTCTAAAGTCTATCATCTAAGTGGTAGATGATAGAAATTAGTATATGAATTATCTAATAATAATAGTTATTTGGTAGATTCATCATAAAAGTTCTATCTTCCTTAAATGAACTCCTAAATTATGATGAAGTCCTTAGAACCACAATTAATCGATAAAGAAGGATTTATCAGATGGTTCTTAAATTATTCACGATCAAATGATAAGTTATTAACAAGGACGATAACTTATCAAGTGTAGGTCGCTGTATGCCATATGCGTTGGTTGTCCTCATAATCAAGTGGTGTGGAGACACTGGTATGGCATCCAGGTGAGATGTAGAAGTACGTCTGTATTGAACATGACCAATGTAACACTCTACTGTCAAGAGTAGTTAGCTAAGACCAATGGGTATAAGTGTCCCTCCGATCTGAGATCACCACGGTGACTTGCAAGCAACTCACTGTGCTTTGGTGCTGGACTGCCTGTATTTTTAACATAGGTTCGAAAGATTTTTGGATGCAGTCAAGTACTTGTGAAGTCGGTGTGTGAGTCAAGATAGGATTGACCACTCCTGATTAACTTCTGGAAGAGAATATCTCACTGTGTTTCAATTTAGCAAAACCTAGGCCTGGGTAATCCTCGTGAGGAGTCACGAGATTTGCAAAATTTTGAGACACAATAGAGATGACTTACATGAGTATTGACAGCTTACTCGAAGTCATCTTGAGCATTATTGATTAAAAGGATAAATTATACGGTAACCATGGATCAGGGTTCTTAGAATGTTGCTTTGCATACATTCGACCTATCTGGACATCGGGAACAATTGCTAGATAGTTACTTCGACTGGTATAGGAATTGGTTCCTGTGCTACCAGCTTAGGTTCAAACCTATAGGGTCACACACATAAGAGGTTATAATCTAATTAGATAGTTAATCGATGATTGAGAATCATTCTAAGGTTAAACAATCAATGTGATTGATGTTTGACCTAATGCAAGTGTTGCAGGAGGATCATTAGCAATTGGATTGCTAATTGGCTCAATCTGATTGAGCAATCAGGCTGAGATCAAGTTTAATTAAATATAATTCAATTAGAATTAGTTTGGATTTAATTGGATTAAGTCTAATTGGTTTATTGGATAAGCCAGTTGCAAGGGAGAACAAGTCCCTGTTTGACTAGGACTTGTATGCACCTAATTTCTAATTAAGTTAAGATTTAAATTAAATATTATTTAATCTAATTTAATTAGACTCCTAGTTAGACTAGGATCACCATTAATTAGGTTACAATTAATTTAAATTAGGTTCAAAGTATTTGACCTAATCTAAATAAGAATCCTAGTTAGACTAGGATTCCATCTTCTCTTGCACCACCTAAGAAAATCAAAGCCCATGCCCACTAATTAATTTTAAATAATTTTTTTATGATTTTTATATATAATAAAATTAATCTCACACCACTTATTTTAGAGATTTAAATCAAATTTGATCTGGTTCAATAAGAAAATTAATTTGGTTCATTGTGGAAAGTGGTTTAGCCTATTTCTCTTTTTGAAAGAGTCCCTCTTCACAAGGACTCTTCCCTCCCTCTCCTGCACCAACTTCTCTCATGTTTATCCTCCTTTTTGTTGCCCCTTTTGTGGTTATTTTCATACTATCCATGAAATAAATGAGATAGGGGGCATCCAAGAGTTGGACGCCCCAAGGACTCCTTGTTAGATTAGGTCTTATGACCTAGTCTGCCATATAAAAGGAGGCCGCCCCATTGCCATGATATAGGAGTAAAAAAATTCATAAAAAATTGAGAGAAATACCAGAGGAGAATGAGGAAGACTTGGGAGGTTTGAGGCACCAAAATCCATGGAGGAGAGTCCTCTAACAAGAGATCAAAAGTTGATGTCTTGTAGAGAAGAAAGGTAAGAGAAAAGATTATCTTCTCTTATTGGTTTTCTTTCATATTTTTTCCTCTTTTCTTTTGTGTTTTTATGTGATAAAAATATGAGAGAGAAAGAAGGATTACATGGGTGGTTTGAGGAGCCAAAATTCTTGGAGGAAAGTCTTCAATCAAGAGATCAAAGGTTGATGTCTTGTAGAGAGAAAGGTAAGAGAGAAGATTGTCTTCTCTTATTATTTTTCTTTTTATATTAATATCTCTTTGTTTTATATTTTTTTATATGATAGAAAAATCTGAAAGAGAAAGAGGGATGGCATGGTGAATTCATGCTCCAAAGAGTTGAAGCATGGTGATCTTATTTTGGACATGATATGATTATGTTCTGATGGAAGAAGAAGAAGAAGAAAAGAAGGTCTTTTCTTAAGGTTTCTTTTAGAACCCTTCTTCTCCATAAATCATGAGATTTTTCTATGAGAAAAATCAGATATCATAAGATCTGGAAACTAAAAAAATATCAAGAGAAGAAGGTCTTCTCATGCCCTAGCATAGAGATACTTTCAAGATATCAATTGTTGATGTACTGAAGGAGAAGATCTGTCTTCTCTTAGGATTCTTTTCTATTAAATATTAATTTAGATTTAAGGGAGGTCAAAAGATTTGACTTCTATCTTATTCCTCTTCGTATTCTTCATCTCTTAGAATGTCCAAGAGATTCGAAGAATATTTTTTAGATTAACCATCTGGAGGGATCTACAAGAAGCTAGCACTTTGAGCGGATCTTCGTTCGACGAACCTCCGATTTTGTTGCAGCCTCGTGTGGATCACCTGTAGAGGTCGGATGCGTGTGCGGCTTCAAAGGCAACAAAAAAATCAACTATGGAGTTCTTGACCCGCATGAAGGTAAGAGATCTGATCTCTTCTTTTATCTGGATATGATCTAGGTTTTAGATCTGAAACTGTTTCAGATCTAGGGTATTGATTTGATCAATACCAAATCTTTTATTTTCTGATTTATAAATGTAATATGACATGTTATAAGTCTTAATTATAGAGTTTAGTAATTTGATTACATATATTTATAGATTAAATTATTTAATTTACATGTTCTGCTGTATTATATTTCAAAAAAATACTGTTGAAATTTATGCATGAAACCCTGCACCTTTTCCAACAGTGGTATCAGAGCATCTAGGTTCTTTTATAACATGTTTATAATTGCATTAAAATAAATCTAAAAAATAAAATAATGATCGCATGTGTTGCTCCTTGAATTGCTTTTGATGATTACAAAGCATTTGAGGGGGTTACTAATGATTTTGGCTTGGAAAAAGATTTATTGTATTTCAGAGGCAAAATCATAATTTTACCAAGTTCTGATTCGGAAGCCTCAAGAGCAAGAACACAAGATTTATAATCTATTGGAGGTAATTTTAATATTTTTGAATATGTATTTTAAAAAAAAATTATATTTATATATTTGAGTCGACCCTATGAGTCGACTCATGGCAAAAGGGACTGAACGACACGCTGAATTCTTTGACTAGCGCACTCTATGAGTTGACCCCATGAGTGGACCCCTGAGCATGAGTCGACCCTATGAGTCGACCTCTGCTGCTGTGTAGGTCAAAATTATAGAATAGTCATTTTCTATTCTGTGCCACAGAAGTCGACCCCATGAGTCGACCATGAGCATGAGTCGACCCTATGAGTCAACCCCTGTGATGGAAAAATTCTGCAACGGCTAGTTTTTAGCTCATTTTGGCTGCATTTAATGCCCATTTAATGTGCTCTAATAGCTCTATTTCAGCCCAGATTACTCTCCACCATCATTTGAAGTTATAAAAGGTACTTAAAGGAGAGAATCAACGAGATTTTTGAAAAAGTTCTTCAAGCATTCATTTTCAACCCCAAGTAAGAGCCCTCTTGAAGTTAAAGAAGCTTTTATTTCAAGTTCACCAACCCCTCAAGAGCTCATTCAAGTCTTCAACCACCTTGAGAGAAATCAGAAAAGCATGCTTCTCTTTGTATAAAGTATATTTAAAGCTTTATTCGCTCATTAAAGGAGCTATATCTTTATTTTCATATGATTAACTGTTATACTCTATTTTTGAGTTATTTTTTTATTTTGGAAGAATTCCAAAATATGGAAAGATTGATCCAAATCTTGAATTGGATTGTATTGGATTGGTTTGTATCCGAAAAATAAGTGTTCTAGCTTGAAATAGCTAGAGTCGGAGGTTTCGACGTTGTATTCGGATTGAATATGGTTTAGTGGATTTGAATTCTCAAGTAGGAGCTTGGAGAGTGGACGTAGGTGCAAGGTTGGCACCGAACTACTATAAATCTTTTTGTTTATGTTGTGCTTACTTGCTCTTCTTTTAAATTTTTTTTATCTTCTTGCATTCTTGCATCCAACTTCTACACCTTGTATAAATTTTACTCTCCATATTTATCCTGCTCATTGTTAAATAATCCTCATAGTTGTAAGTTAATTTTTAAATTTTTTTAAAAAAATCCAATTTACATCCTCCTCTTGGGTTGCATAGCTGGGCAACAAGTGGTATCAGAGCTCGGTGCTCTAGCCCTACTTTGATTTAACCATCAAAGAGCTAAAGATGTATGGCAACTCAACTTGGCACTTCACTAGCCGAGGGGCAGTCCACAAACCGACCTTCACTTTTCAATGGGTCAAATTATACCTATTGAAAAGTTCGGATAAAAATATTTATTCAAGCACTTGACTATGATATGTGGAGTATCATAGTAAATGGATCACACACACCCACTAAAATAATTGATGGTGTAGAATCAACTAAATCCGAAAAAGAATAGGATGAGGTTGATAAAAAAATAGCTCAACTAAATGCTAAAGCCATGAATATTTTGTATTATGCTCTAGATGCTAATGAATTTAATCATATTTCAATATGCATGTCAGCTAAGAAAATATGAGATAGATTAGAAATAACTCATGAAGGAACTAATCAAGTGAAGGAATCAAAAATCAATATGCTTGTGCATAAATATGAACTTTTTAAAATAGAGCATGATGAATCAATAACTGAGATGTTTACTCATTTTACTGATATTTTTAATGATCTAAAAAGTCTTTGTAAGTCTTATTCTAACAGTGATCTCGTAAGAAAGATTATTAGGTCTTTACCAAAGACTTGGGAGGCCAAAGTGACCACAATCCAAGAAGCTAAAGATCTGAATATCTTACCCTTGAAAGAGCTTCTAGGATCACTGATGACTCACGAGCTAAGCATGAAATAACACCAAGAAGAAGATGTCAAAAAGAAAAGGATAATCACCCTCAAATCCACTGCTCAACCTGATGAAGAATCTGATGATACAGAAAATGAAGAGCAGGATGAAGAAATGGTCTTCATTACTAAAAGGTTTAAAAAGTTCTTGAAGAAAAGAAGACAAGGAATGAGGAAGAGGCCACCTACAAAAGGGGAACATAGCAAAGAGAAGGATAAGAAGCAACCTCTTATTTGTTATGAATGCAAGAAATCGGGACACTTTAAGTCTGAATGCCCACAACTGAAGAAGGGTCCCAAGAAGTATAAAAAGAAGGCCATGATGGCTACATAGAGCGAAAGTGATGAGTCAAGTTCCGAAGAAGAAGACTCAAATGTGAAAGGAACCAGATCTAGGATTTCAGGGTTAGATCTTGAAACTTTTTCAAGATCATACAGCGGAAGACTAAAATAAATTAAAATTTATTTTCTAAAACCAGAGAATCCCTAGATCTAAGATCCTATTACATGATTATTACATGGAATTAAATCAGAAATTAAAATATATAAATATAGCATGAACTACATGTTGATCATATCAACATATTTTTATACCACATCTAATGTATGTATTAAACAATAGATCAGATCTATTACCTTGCAAGTTAGACGCTCTAACCTCGTTGATCTGGGTTTAAGGATGATGTTGCAAGCCGCACACGCATCCGGCCTCTAGGAGTCATCCACACGAGCCCACGAATCTCGATCAGAAGTCCTGCTTCAAGAAATCAGCACAGTATGCTAGTACTACGCTGATCCTTCTTTGATGGTTGATCAGGTGCCTCCTTCTTCTTGATTTGGACTCTTCCAAAGATGGAAAGTAGAAGGAGAAGTTTCAGATCTGAGACACTCTCAGGAAACTCAAGATGGAAGGAGGAAAGATATGAAAATAAAAACCCTAGAAGAAGACCCTCTTCTTCTTCACGTTTTTCTCTCTAGACACCCAAACTTGCATCTTTTATATCTCCAAGACCCAAAGGTATTTCTCTCTTATTTTTGGATGGTAAAAAGGTATCTCAAATATCTATCTCCTTCTAAAATTTCACAAAGAAACATGTCTTATATAGAGAGATATGATAGAGTCCTTGTCTAGGTCAAACACCTAGTCAAGGCTTATCCAAACATGGCAAGTTAAGGGACGCCCAACTCTTGAGCACCTCCTCCATATTTTAGTGCATGGATCATAAGAAAAGGGTGCATAATGTATACCCTAAAAGCCACAAAAATTTCAAAAAAAATTTGGATAAACTTGGTGCAAAATTGAAAGAGTTTTGGATTTCTAAAACTCTATCTCATAGAATTCGAAATCCAAACTTATTCCTTTTAGATTTGATCCAAACTACCTTCCATGTAAGAAAGAAGAGAGGAGACCTTTTGTGAACGTGGGAGAGATCTGGAAGAGGGCTTTTGTCGCACAAAATAAGTGGAGATTGGCATTGAATAAGAGAGAGGGCATGGAGAAGGTTTATGTGGCGCAAGGTGGAATCCTAGTCCTACTAGGATTCTGTCTCATAACTTGTTTTAATTTGGTTTCTCAAACCAAATTAAATCAAAATTAGATCAACCCAATTAAAATAGATTTTAACCCAATTAAGAACCTAATTTAATCAGATTAAATTATATTTAAATCTGATTTAATTTTCTAATCAAATTAGAAATTAGATTGACCCAAGTCCTAGTTGAACTAGGACTAGTTTTTCCTTGCACTTGGCTTATCCAATAAACCAATTGGACTTGATCCAATCAAGCCCAAACTAAATCTAATTAAATTATATTTAATTAGACTTAATCTCATCCCATTGGCTTAATCAAATTAAGCCAATTAGCAATCAAATTGCTAATCGATCCTCCTGCAACACTTGCACTGGGTTAAATATCAATCGTATTGATCATCTAACCCTAGAACGATTCTTAATCGTTGATCAACCATCTGATCAGATCATGAACTCTAATGTGTGTGACCTCATAGGTCTGAACCTAAGTCGGTAGCATAGGAATAAATTTCTATACCAATCGAAGTGACCATCTAGCAATAGTACCCGACGACCGGATAGGTCGAATGTGTAGAACAACATCCTTAGAACCCATGCGGATATAGTTTTCATATAATTCATCCCCTTGACCAAAATGATCATAGGATACCCCAGAGTTTAACTGTCAACTCTGATCAGGTTGTCCACATTGTATTTCAAAATATCAAATCCATCTGATGGATTACCCTGGCCAAGTTTTTGCTAAATTGAAATACAGCGACTCATTCTTCTCTAACTCTTGGAGTGGTCAATCCCATCTCGATCACACTCTGACTTCGCAAGTACTTGACTGTGCCCAGAAGCCTTCCGTCTCTGAATTAGAAATTCAGTTAGTCTAGTACCAAAGCACAGTGAGTTGCTTGCAAGTCACTGAGGCGATCTCAAGTCTAAGAGACACTTATACCTATATCCCATCAGAGACATTCTCGACAGCAGAATGCTCTGGAGTTGGTCACGTTCAATGACGATGTACCCTTACATCTCACCTGTATGCCATACCAGTGTCTCCACACTCTTTGGTTAAGAGGACAACCAACCCATATGGCCTACAGCGACCTATGCTCGATAGAAGCTGTCGTCCTTATTAACAACCTATCATTTGGTCGTGAACAGTTTTAAAGACTAATCGATAAATCCTCTCTTTATCGAATCTAAATAGTCCTAAGGACTTCATCATAACAACGGAGTTCATTAGAAGATGAAAGCTTATGATGAAAATGCCAAATATATTTTATTTATTAACAAATCAATTACAATACTTGGTTGCTTAACCGTCAACAGCTTGACGATTGGCTTTTTGGGACACATTTCCCAACAACTCCCACTTGTCCTAAAGCCACTCGGCACAGTATCTAATATCCATCTTCAACTTGTGGTTGTCGATCTCCTTTATTGCCAAGGCTTTAGTGAAGGGGTCGGCTAGGTTCTCCTTTCCGTCGATCTTCTGAAGGTCGACATCACCTCGATCCACGATCTCTCGGACCAGGTGGAAGCGGCGCAAGATGTGCTTCGTCCGCTGATGTGCTTTGGGTTCCTTCGCCTGAGCTATGGCACCAGTGCTGTCGCAATAGAGCAGGACCGGACCATCGAGGGAGGGTGCTACTCCGAGTTCGTTGATGAATTTTCTCAGCCACACAGCCTCCTTTGCGGCATCTGATGCTGCGATATACTCCGCTTCACAAACAGAGTCTACCACAGTATGCTGCTTGAAACTCTTCCAGCAGATGGCTCCACCATTCAGAGTAAAGATATAACCCGACACGCTCCTGCTGTCATCATGGTCAGATTGGAAGCTGGAGTCTGTGAACCCCACAAGTCTCAGATCTGACTCGCCATAAACCAACCATTGGTCCTTAGTATTTCTCAAATACTTAAGGATGGCTTTAACCACTTTCCAGTGATCTTCTCCAGGATCAGATTGGTATCTACTCACTACTACTAGTGAGTATGCCACATCTGGTCTTGTACATGTCATGGCGTACATGATAGATCTCACGACTGAAGCATATGGGACTCTACTCATACGCTCTCTCTCTTCAGGAGTTGTCAGACAATCCTTCTTAGAGAGAGAAATTCTATGGCCTATCGGTAGATAGCCCTTCTTGGAATTTTCCATGCTGAACCTCTTCAGCACAGGTCTATGTACATGGACTGGGATAACCCAAGCATCCTTTTAGATCTATCCCTATAGATCTTCATCCCTAGAATGTAGGATGCTTCACCCAAGTCCTTCATGGAGAACTGTGATGACAACCAAACTTTTATTCCCTGTAGTGCGGAGATGTCATTCCCGATTAAGAGAATGTCATCCACGTACAAGACAAGGAATACCACAACTGGACCATTTGCCCATTTATAGATGCAGGGCTCTTCTCCATTCTTAATGAAGCCATACGTTTTGATCACCTTATCAAAATGCATGTTCCAACTTCGAGAAGCTTGCTTCAATCCATAAATGGATCTCTGAAGCTTGCACACCTTGGACTCATCTGTGGATGTAAACCCTTCAGGTTGTATCATATACACCTCTTCAGTCAGCTCTCCATTCAGGAAAGCTGTCTTTACATCCATCTGCCAGATCTCATAATCCAGATGGGCAGCTATTGCAAGCATTATCCGAATAGATTTGAGCATTGCCACAGGGGAAAACATCTCGTCATAGTCAATACCATAACGTTGACGATACCCCTTGGCAACCAGACGGGCTTTATAGGTCTCCACCTTTCCATCTGCGCCCCTCTTCCTTTTGAAGACCCATTTACACACAATGGGTTTAACCCCTTCAGGTGGGTCAACCAATGTCCATACATCGTTGACCTTCATGGACTCCATTTTGAATTTCATGGCTTCAAGCCATTTCTCAGAATCAGGTCTCTGTATAGCATCCATATAGGTGATCGGATCCTCATTATTCTCATCAAGTTCAATGGGATCACCATCTCGGATCAAGAAACTGTAGTATCTGTCTGCCTGACGCGGTACTCTACCGGATCGCCTTAATGGTACAGATATATTGGGCTCTGGATCTGATCTAATCATATCCGACTCAGGTTCAGCTATTGGTGTCGGTCCTTCTACCTGTTGAACTTCATCAAGTTCAACCTTAGAGGCAACGGTTCCTTCACCAAGGAACTCCTTTTCTAAAAAGATTGCCTTAAGGCTGACGAACACCTTTTGTTCATCAGCATGGTAGAAAAAATATCCTTTTGTCTCTTAGGGGTACCCTATGAATGAGCATTTGTCAGACCTAGGTCCAAGTTTGTCTGTGACTAATCGTTTGACATAGGCCGGGCACCCCCAGACCCTAAGGTGTGAAAGTGCTGGCTTACGTCCCGTCCATATCTCATATGGAGTCTTAATTACAGACTTACTTGGAACTCTATTTACTAGATAACAGGCCGATTCGAGTGCATATCCCCAGAAGGATATCGGCAAGCTAGCAAAACCCATCATGGATCGGACCATGTCTAACAGAGTCCGATTCCTCCTTTCAGACACACCATTATGCTGTGGTGTTCCTGGAGGAGTCCATTGGGAGAGAATCCCATTCTCTCCTAGATATGTGAGAAATTCACTAGAAAGGTATTCTCCTCCTCGATCAGATCGAAGAGTTTTAATACTCTTCCCAGTTTGTTTTTCTACTTCACTTCGGAATCGTTTGAACATTTCAAATGAATCCAACTTATGTTTCATCAGATAGATATATCCATATCGGGATAGGTCATCCGTGAAAGTTATGAAGTAGAAATATCCACCTCTAGCACTGGTGCTCATGGGCCCGCATACATCAGTATGTACTAGGCCCAAGAGCTCAGTAGCTCTCTCACCTTTTCCAGTAAAAGGTGACTTGGTCATTTTACCAAGAAGACAGGACTCACAGGTTGGAAATGATTCACAATCACTAACTTCGAGGATTCCCTCTTGAGTCAACCTGTTTATTCTGTTCTTGTTTATATGACCTAGCCTACAGTGCCATAAGTAGATATCTGACACACTATCTAATCTAGGGTGCTTGCCAGTAGAATAGACTCTTATCAGGCTTGACCTTTTTGGTCTGGCTCTGCACTGATGTCCTAGCCTGAACATGCACCTTCTTTACTTTCTTCTTCTTATTCTTCTTCCCTTTCTTAAAGGGTAGAGAACCAGAAGACGAACCTCCCACTAAGTTCACCGACTCCTTGTGAAGTTGGTGATCCTTCTCAAAGTTCTGAAGCAACCCCAATAACCCGTGGTAGTTCTCTTCAGGCTTTGTCATTCTATAATGAGTGAGGAATGGGAGATAAGACTTGGGCAGCGAGTTCAGTATTGCATCTTTCCCAAGCTGCTCATGCAAGGAAAAGTCAAGCTTGCTCAATCATTCCATCAGCTCGATCATGTACAATACATGATCAGTGACAGAGGCACCATCCCGCATTTTGGCGTTGAAGATGGCACAACTAGTCTTGTGCCTCTCCACGTCATCGGGTGTGCCAAAGGCATCCTCCAACACTTGAAGCTTGTCCTTTGGCTGAGCCGTCTCGAATCTGTGACTGAACTCGTCGCTCATGATAGCCAGCATGATACAGCGCACCGTGGTCCGATCACTGAGCCACTTCTGGTAAGTGTCTCTGATTGTTCCACATGCATTGACAGCTGGCTCCTCAGGTGCAGAATCTATTATCACATATAGGATCCGTTCATGCTCTAGGACTATCTTCAACTTTCGGTACCAGCTACCGAAGTTGGGTCCCACCAACTTATCATTGTCCAACAATGATCGGAGTGATAGGGAAGTGGCCATATTTGCACAAAGGAGAACCATAACCTAATTAGTAATTGATTCATTAAACCTAAAGATTTGGACTTTAATCAAAAGGTTTCTCTCACTATTTTATTCGAATTAGTAGCCTCTACCTCCAACTCGAGGAATTACCCTAATTCCTTAGCGGGTACTAGAATCCACTTAGACTGCACACAAGCCCAACTTTGGTTGGTCAACCCATGTACATCTAAGGGTAGGTTCATAACCAATTGTTTCTCTAAATAATTTCTAGTAATTTTAATTTTGCCCCAGAAACCTAATCAGTAGGCTTTGGCCTCCACTGTAAGGATCCGGTTAGGTCCAACCATTAACATGATCATACTTGGTGTATCTAACCAACGAATGATTAAGCACAACTTTGGTTGGCTCACCTAACCACCATTAGAGAGACACTTCCAAGTCATCATATGATGAGTGATAATTCTATTAGTCAACAAGAACCAGGCCTTTGGGTCTGCAATGATTATTGAGTTAATGGACTCATTATCAAACACCTTAATGGGAGGCTATGACTCAGTTATCTCCATAACTTTGTCATTTTAAGGACCTCATAATTTTAGAGGATTTAAATAATTTAGAAGATGAGGTCAGATGAACCAGCTTATCATGATCCTCCCACTGGCTTCACCAAGTCAGCTTAAGGGAGACCAGGGCTGATCTAGGAGCACCTAAATCAGTCACACTGATTTACCTAGCTGACATGGGTCAACTCGAATAGTCAAGTGATCCGATCAAAATATAATTTCACCAAGAGGCCAGGTAAGTTCGATCAGTGGGAGGGTCTGCCAAAGCTTGCCTTAGACACCATCAGAAATGGCCAGGTAAGCGGGCTCCCAATTAAAAACCACCGGTCTGGTTTACCTTAGACACCAACTGGTTTAATTAGTTTTGATTAGATCAACCTAACAGTTCGTGCTAGACCGCTTAGCCAAGAATCAAGTCCATTTGGTTCTCGTTAAAGACATGGACTTGACCAACTACAACTATTGTAATTGATCTAGAGAATTCTTGACCTAATCTAAGACAACAATTGATTAGATTTAGTCAATTCTCTAATTAAGTCCATCTTTAATCTAACCATAGGTCTAACCCAATTAATGGACCTAATTCCCACTAACCCATTAACCCAATGTGTTATGATTTGTGTCTTAGGTTCTTCAATTCACAATCCTAGAACCTAATCAAACAACTTCTTAATTCTTAATTAAGTTTTGGGCTGAGGGTTGGGTTCGGCTTTTCAAAAAATAATTTTCATATTTGTAAAATAATTTTACAATATGATTCTACTAACCATATTACATGTTTGATTCATAATCAAGATGCAAGTGAAATAAACATGAAACTACTTTAGATCTAATCTAAACAGGTTCATGTAATTGAAACAATTTCAACTTTAAACAATTTTTTTGCATAAAAATTATTAACAAAGAGATTTTATTTCAGATTTAAATATCTTTTAAATCTAATAAATTATAAATTTTATCTAGATCATATCTAATAAATTTATGATTAAAGATAGATCTACACAAACTAGGACAACCTTTGCACTGTAAGGGGTAAATCTTACAGCAGGACAACCTTGCAGTTTGTGATTGATCTAAAATTTTAATTTCAGATTTAATAATTAGATTATAAATTAGATCTAATCTAAAAAATAATCTAAGCATGTATAAATAATCATGTAATAAAGAACCTAGGCTCTGATACCAATTGAAAGGAACCAGATCTAGGATTTCAGGGTTAGATCTTGAAACTTTTTCAAGATCATACAGCAGAAGACTAAAATAAATCAAAATTTATTTTCTAAAACTAGAGAATCCCTAGATCTAAGATCCTATTATATGATTATTACATAAAATTAAATCAAAAATTAAAATATATAAATATAGCATGAACTACATGTTGATCATATCAACATGTTTTTATACCATATCTAATGTATGTATTAAACAATAGATCAGATCTATTACCTTGCAAGTTAGATGCTCTAACCTCGCTGATCTGGGCTTAAGGATGATGTTGCAAGCCGCACACGCATCCGGCCTCTAGGAGTCGTCCACACGAGCCCACGAATCTCGATCAGAAGTCCTGCTTCAGGAAATCAGCACAGTATCCTAGTACTGCGCTGATCCTTCTTTGATGGTTGATCAGGTACCTCCTTCTTCTTGATTTGGACTCTTTCAAAGATGAAAAGTAGAAGGAGAAGTTTCAGATCTGAGATGCTCTCAGGAAACTCAAGATGGAAGGAGGAAAGATATGAAAATAAAAACCCTAGAAGAAGACCCTCTTCTTCTTCACGTTTTTCTCTCTAGACACCCAAACTTACATCTTTTATATCTCCACTACCCAAAAGTATTTCTCTCTGATTTTTGGATGATAGAAAGGTCTCTCAAATATCTATCTCCTTCTAAAATTTCATAAAGAAATTCATCTTATATAGAGAGATATGATAGAGTCCTTGTCTAGGTCAAACACCTAGTCAAGGCTTATCCAAACATGGCAAGTTAAGGGACGCCCAACTCTTGAGCACCTCCTCCATATTTTCATGCATGGATCACAAGAAAAGGGTGTATAATGTATACCCTAAAATCCACGAAAATTCCAAAAAAAATTTGGATAAATTCGGTGCAAAATTGAAAGAGTTTTGGATTTCTAAAACTCTATCTCATAGAATTCGAAATCCAAACTTATTCCTTTTAGATTTGATCCAAACCACCTTCCATGTAAGAAAGAAGAGAGGAGACCTTTTGTGAACGTGGGAGAGATTTGGGAGAGGGCTTTTGTCACACAAAATAAATGGAGATTGGCGTTGAATAAGAGAGAGGGCGTGGAGAAGGTTTATATGGTGCAAGGTGGAATCCTAGTCCTACTAGGATTCTATCTCATAACTTGTTTTAATTTGGTTTTCCAAACCAAATCAAATCAAAATTAGATAAACCTAATTAAAATAGGTCTTAACCCAATTAAAAACCTAATTTAGTCAGATTAAATTATATTTAAATCTGATTTAATTTTCTAATCAAATTAGAAATTAGATTGACCCAAGTCCTAGTTGAACTAGGACTAGTTTTTCCTTGCACTTGGCTTATCCAATAAACCAATTAGACTTGATCCAATCAAGCCCAAACTAAATATAATTAAATTATATTTAATTAGACTTAATCTCATCCCATTGGCTTAATCAAATTAAGCCAATTAGCAATCAAATTGCTAATCGATCCTCTTGCAACACTTGCACTGGGTTAAATATCAATCGTATTGATCATCTAACCCTAGAACGATTCTTAATCATTGATCAACCATCTGATCGGATCATGAACTCTAATGTGTGTGACCTTATAGGTTCGAACCTAAGCCGGTAGCATAGGAACAAATTCCTATACCAATCAAAGTGACCATCTAGCAATAGTACCCGACGACCGGATAGGTCGAATGTGTAGAACAACATCCTTAGAACCCATGTGGATATAGTTTTCATATAATTCATCCCCTTGACCAAAATGATCATAGGACACCCCAGAGTTTAACTGTCAACTTTGATCAGGTTGTCCACATTGTATTTCAAAATATCAAATCCATCTGATGGATTACCCTGGCCAAGGTTTTGCTAAATTGAAATACAGCGACTCATTCTTCTCCAACTCTTGGAGTGGTCAATCCCATCTCGATCACACTCTGACTTCGCAAGTACTTGACTATGCCCAGAAGCCTTCCATCCCTGAATTAGAAATTCAGTTAGTCCAGTACCAAAGCACAGTGAGTTGCTTGCAAGTCACTGAGGCAATCTCAAGTCTAAGGGACACTTATACCTATATCCCATCAGAGACATTCTCGACAGCAGAATGCTCTGGAGTTGATCACGTTTAATGATGATGTACCCTTATATCTCACCTATATGTCATAGCAGTGTCTCCACACTCTTTGGTTAAGAGGACAACCAACCCATATGGCCTACAGCGACCTATGCTCGATAGAAGCTGTCGTCCTTATTAACAACCTATCATTTGGTCGTGAACAGTTTTAAGGACTAATCGATAAATCCTCTCTTTATCGAATCTAAATAGTCCTAAGGACTTCATCATAACAACGGAGTTCATGAGAAGATGAAAGCTTATGATGAAAATACCAAATATATTTTATTTATTAACAAATCAATTACAATACTTGGTTGCTCAACCGTCAACAGCTTGACGATTGGCTTTTTGGGACACATTTCCCAACAAAATGAACAAACCAACTTGTGCATTATGGCACATGAAAATGAGGTAAATACTGAAACTCCTATTGACTTTACCTTTAAAGAATTTTATGAAGTATTTTATGACCTAATTGATGAACTAAAGAAGCTAGGGGTAAAGAACAAAGAATTAAAATCAAAGAATCAATCTTTACTAAAAGAAAATGAGAGTATTTCAAATGAAAAATCAATCCTGTCTCAAAAAAATCTAAACTTAAAAAATGAGATTATCAAGTTAAAATCAATGGTTGAAAAGTTTACTATAAGTTCAAATAAACTTTACATGATACTTGATAATCAAAAAGCCATTTATAATAAAGTCGGTCTTGGATATAACCCTTTAAAGAAATAAAAACTTCTGAAAAATATCTTTGTAAACTCATCATACAATAAGTTTTCAAATATCTTTGTAAAGTAGGATACAAATCCTATTCATATTTTTTCAACAAATCTGAAAATTCTAATGTAAAGAAAATATGGATTCCAAAAGGAACCATTATGACTAACCTAAAAGGATCTAAAAAAACTTGGGTACCTAAAGTCAAAACTTGATCTTGTGTATAGGTGTGTCTTGCATCCCAAGGAGCAAACCGGAGATGGTATCTTGATAGCGGGTGCTCAAGACACATGATTGGTGATGAATTCCCATTCATCACATTTGATGCTAAAAATAGAGGGATGGTCACCTTTGGAGACAATGGCAAAGGAAAGATCATCGGTATAGGTAACATTGGTATCACTCCCTCCAAGTATATTGAAAATATTTTATTAGTAGATGGTTTAAAACATAATTTATTAAACATCAGTCAATTTTGTGATAAAGGATACAAAGTCATTTTTGAATCTTCAGTTTGCATAGTAACTAGTCCTATTAATGAAGGCATTAAATTTGTTGGGCATAGATATGGTAATGTTTATATAGTAGATTTGAATGATCTTTCCAAAATAAACATGCAATGCCTTGTAGCCTTGAATGCGAAGATTAATGAGACTAGTTGGCTTTGGCATCGTAGGCTTGCACATATTAGCATGCATTCATTTTCAAAACTTATTAAAAAGAAATTGGATATCAGCTTATCCAAATTAAATTTTGAAAAAAATAGAATTTATGATGCATGACAAATGGATAAACAAACACGAGTCTCATTCAAATCTAAAAATATTATTTCAACTTCTAGGTCATTAGAACTATTGCATATGGATCTATTTGGACCCACTAGAACTACTAGTCTTGGTGGAAAATGATATGGTTTTGTAATTATTGATGATTTTTCTCATTTTACATAGGTCTTCTTCTTGGCACATAAGGATGAAACTTTTCATATTTTTTCAAAATTTTATCAAAAAGTCACAAATGAAAAAGATTTTTTAATTAAAAATATTTGAAGTGATCATGGAATCGAATTTGAAAATCAAGATTTTGAAAAATTTTATGATGAAAATGGTATTGACCATAACTTTTCAGCACCTAAGACACCCCAACAAAATGGGGTAGTAGAAAGAAAAAATATAACTCTTGAAGAAATGGCCCGTACCATGCTATGTGAAAGCAACCTTTCAAGATATTTTTGGATGAAAGTAATTAACACGGTATGTTACATATTAAACCATACTTTAATTAGACCAATTTTAAAGAAAACCCCTTACAAGCTTTGGAAAGAAAGAAAACCAAACATTGCATATTTTATGTTTTTGATTGTCGATGTTTTGTTTTGAATAATGGTAAAGAAAGACTAGAAAAATTTGATGCTAAATCCGATGAAGCGATTTTTCTTGGTTACTCCTTTTCTAGCAAAGCTTTTAGAGTTTTGAATAAAAGAACTTTAATAGTAGAGGAGTCAATACATGCTGTTTTTGATGAAACTAACGATCTTCCTTCAAAGAAGAATGAAGGTATTGATGATGCAGACCTCTTATAGATGGGATGAAAGAGATCACTCTAAAAGACTCAACCATTCAAGATGATGAAGAACATGAAGACAAACAGGATGAGGAAGGTGAAGAACAACAAGAACAACCTCTAGGTACAAATGATCTATCCAAAGAATGGAGGTATGATCACAATCGCCCCAAGAAACTAATCATTGATGATCCTACACATGGTGTAAGAACTTGCTCTTCACTTAGAGATGCATTCAATCATTTTGCTTTTGTCTCTCATCTTGAACCTAAAATCATAAATGAAGCTAAAAAAGATTATAATTGGATAAATGTAATGCAAGAAGAACTTAATCAATTTGAAAGAAATAATGTATGGACTTTAGTTTCAAGATCTAAAAATTATTCAATAATTGGCACAAAAAGGATATATAAGAATAAATTGGATGAACATGGAAATATGATAAGAAATAAAACGAGATTAATTGCAAAAGGTTATAATCAAGAAGAAGGAATTGATTTTGATGAGATCTCTGTACCTGTTGCTAGATTAGAAGCAATTAGACTTCTACTTGCATATGCTTGCTTTATGAATTTTAAGTTATTCTAAATGAATGTCAAAAGTATTTTTCTAAATGGATATATTACTGAAGAAGTTTATGTAGAACAACCTCTAGATTTTGAAAATCATGCCTTTCCTAATCATATTTTTAAATTAAACAAAGTATTATATGGTTTGAAATAAGTACCTAGGGCTTGGTATAAACGGCTAAGCAAATTTTTGCTTAATAATAGTTTTTCAAGAAGAAATATAGACACAACCCTTTTTATTAAAAGAAATCAAAATGATATATTAGTTATACAAATATATGTTGATGATATTATTTTTGGGTCTACTAATAAAACTCTTTGTCAAGATTTTGCTAAGCTCATGCAGGGGGAGTTCGAGATGAGTATAATGGGAGAACTTACATTCTTCCTCGGACTCTAAATCAAACAAACAAAGGAAGGAATCTCCATCATCCAAAGTAAGTACACAAGAGAACTACTCAAAAGATTTGGAATGGAGAACTCCAAAGCAATTGGTACACCCATGAGCCCATCATGTAAGCTTGACAAGGATGAAGGAGATAAAATGTAGACTTAAATTTTATAGAGGCATGATTGGTTCTCTATTGTATTTAATTACTAGTAGACCAGATATTATGTTTAGTGTTTGTCTTTGTGCTCGCTTTCAATCAAATCCGAAAGAATCTCACTTGAATGCAGTTAAAAGAATCCTTAGATATTTAAATGGTATACAAACTCTAGAACTATGATATTCTAAGGACTCATCAATTGACTTGATAGGATATTCAGATGCCGATTTTGCTGGATGTAGATTAGATAGAAAAAGTACTAGTGAAACTTATCAATTTCTTGGAGTTAACTTAATCTCTTGGTTTAGCAAGAAGCAAAACATGATAGCACTGTCTACAGTCGAGGTCGAATACATTGCAGCTGAAAGTTGTTGTGCTTAAATCTTGTGGATTAAGCAACAATTTGAAGACTTTGGCATCAAACTTAATGAAACTCCCATAAGATGTGATAACACCAATGCTATAAATCTAACTAAAAATCCAATTCAGCATTCTAGATCAAAACATATTGAAATTAGGCATCATTTCATAAGAGAACATGTCCAAAATAAAGATATAATTTTTGATTATGTTTGTACTGAAAAATAATTGGCTGACATCTTTACCAAGGCCTTAAGTGAAGATAGATTTTGTGAAATTAGAAAAGAACTAGAAATCCTTGATCCATCAGCTTAAGTATCTCTCTGATTCCAAATTTTTAATGCCAAAAATTCATTGAACCAAATCTATTGAGCTCAATTCTTATTTTTCTTAAGAGCTCAAAAGCTTAAAACTATCATTCACATGATTAATATTTGGGTAAACATCCTTCTCTCAGAGTTTCAAATTTTTTCAAAATTGTCCCATCATTCTTTTGAATTTTTCTATGCCATGAGTCGACCCCTAGGGTCGACCTTAGGATAATCTTACAATTTTGTCAAAACCCTTCGGGCGCTCTCTTCTTATTGAGAATTTTTCCTTGAGCTGACTCAGCCCTTCATCTTCTTCCTCCTATCGAACCAAAAGCTCTCCATCTCTTCTCCCTCAAACCAAAGATTTCTCTCAAATATCTCGTCCCACCGATTTTCACTCTTCAAATCGCCCATTTAGGAATCAAGTTCCTCTCCTCTTCCTTCTTCATTTGGGGCGGTTCGAGCTTGCCCTAGACTCTACCCGTCTTCTCCAAATTGGCACATCACCTCTCCAAAATCTTTGCCTTTCCACCAGAATCTTTTTCTCTCTCCCTCACATTTAGTCTCCAAAGCTCTGTGCAAGTCCTTCTTATGCAAATGGCTCCCAAAATGAAGCTTCCACAGAGGAAAAAATCTATTCACGGGTTGGAAGAGAGTGTGCGCAGAAAGAGATTAGCAGTCGAGCCCTCTCCTGCTCCAATCCCTTTTCCAAGTCCTGCTTCAACTTCCACTCAATCCCCAATCAACCCAAGCAAGGTACCTCTCTCTGATCGAAAAGTGGAACCCGAAAAAAATATTGATTTCAAGTTTTTCGAAAAAGAAGGGTTTACTATTGGATCGAAGATTAAGTATCAAGAATGAGAATTTTACTGCTCTTTAAACGAAAATACTTATATCGATCTAGTCAGGAAATTTTACTTAAATTTGAGCTATAGCAATGGAACAGTGAAATCTAAGTAAAAGGTATTGATGTTATTCTTGATCCAGTAGATTTGGGACAGACACTGTATTTGCCTTGTGAAGGCTATACCAATATGGAGCTCCCTATTAAAGAAGAAGAAATTAATGTTATCTTAGAGAGAATTTATATTGGAAGTCTAAATAAATTAGAAGCAAAAATTCTTTCTGTTGAGATGAAGCTATTACATCACTTGATAACCAAACTGTTTGTCCCTAGGAGTGGTAGACACGACCTTCTAGGGACATTTGCATTATGTACCATGTGATCACCCAAACCCCCCTGAACCTTCCAGCATTGATGTTTGAGGCCATGAGGGAAACCTTGAACAGGTCCAAGGCTCACTTGCCTTTTGGTATGGCACTCACTTTAGTTTCTAGAAGGTTCGGAATCAATTTTGAGAGGGAGGCAGTTGCTAGACTATCTCATTCCGACACCATCAACCGCCACACACTGCATCACATGGGTTTCTCTAAGACTGATGGCGGTTGGACAAAGGGTGTTGAGGAGAGAGCAGAGGATAGAGCAGAGGAAGAGGGACCATCTTCACTTCTTCATGATCACAGAGCATCCCCAGATATTCAGTTCATATATGATCACGAGGCTGGTCTTTCAGAGTCTGTGAGGAGGCATGCTTCAGTTCCACAGTCAAAGAGCAGGATACATCCTTCAGAGTTCAAACTAGCAGATGATCAGATTGAGATGATGTCCCAGCGTGTTGCCTCCATTCTATCTCAGTAGTTTGCTACTTTAGTCTTTGCTCAGAGATCGACATCCCAGGGTAACTCAGACCAGACTCTGATCCCTCACATTTCTACTATTTTCCAGATGTTTACTGATTAGTCGGTACGCATTGAGCAGCTTGAGGGATGTATTTTGAGATTGACAGGCAGAGTATTAGACTTGTAGGGGCAAGTATTAGCTTTAGCCCATCCCCAGCCGCATGAGGATATCACAGAGATCTCAGACCTATCTGCAGAGGCGGCTAGACTTCGAGAAGTTTTAGAGAGTGGCTTTGACTTCTTGAGGAGAGAGATCAGGGGCTCCAGTGAGAATGCTTCTACTCAGTTCAGTGCCCTGACGCAGTCTATATCGAGAGCCTTGGATCTTTTGGACACCATCAGACTTTTCCTTATTACACAGTCTGTAGCTTCTCGGGCTCCAGGATCCTCTCACCCCTCTACTCGTGCTGGTACCTCTACCCGTGGCCGAGGCAGACGTCATCGAGGTCGTGCTCATGGACTTGATCCTACATCTCCTCACCCTATCTCTGATTCTTCAGATTTTGATCCCTCTAGCCATGACATATATTAGATCTAGATTAGTTTGTCTCCTTTGTCTAGGATCTATCTTATAGGCCTTGTATTTGTTGGCTAATTAACTCTTGGATAGTTTCTATCCATGACTTTTGTATTTTGAGTTGACTCATGTGTATTGGGACACCTTTTGTATTCAGTCACTTTTGAATATATATATATATGTATGTATATGCTTTGACTTTCAATGAATGTCTATGAATGTGATTAAATTGAATTGTTTTAATTATGAGATATGAAAAATAACTCATATTAGTGCTGAGAAATACTATGAATTGCAATATCTTCTAGATGAGCAAATTGATATATCCTTTATGTTTGCTATGTTGAGGAGGAGTAGAGAAATAAGCAATCAAAGAAGGGGGCTAAAGAAGTAAAATATGGTATCGAAAAGGGAGAGTAAAAAAAAATATATCCTTTTTGTCATCTTTCTTTTTTTTTCTCTATCCTTAAAATTCCTTAAGATCTTAATTGATTCTATCAAAAAGGGGGAGTAAAAAAAATTTATCCTTTCAAGATCCCTTAAAAGGAGGTGTAGAGAATCTTAATTGATGCTGTCAAAAAGGAAGAGTAGAGAATCAAAATCGAATTTGAGCAATAAGCAATAAAGAAATTAGTAATAAGCAAAATTTTTAAACAAATATGTCAAAAAATCAAAATCATAAGCTCCTTTTTTATCTAATTTTCAAAGAAAATGAACTTATAAGCAAATTTCAAATTGATCTTCAAACTACTTATGATGCTTTTCATTCAAATACTTGACTATGATATTGAAGTGATACATCTTCATAAATTTGAAATTCATGTTCAATGCTTTATATATGCTTTTGCTCAAGTATTTTGTCATCATCAAAAAGGGAGAGATTGTTGCTCCTTAAATTAATTTTGATGATTATAAAGTATTTGAGGGGGTTACTAATAATTTTGGCTTGAAAAAAGATTTATTATATTTCAGGGGAAAAATCATAATTTTACCAAGTTCTGATTCGGAAGCCTTAAGAGCAAGAACACAAGATTTGTAATCTATTGGAGGTAATTTTAATATATTTGAATATATATTTTGAAAAAAAATCATGTTTATATATTTGAGTCGACCCCATAAGTCGACTCATGGCAAAAGGGGTTGGACGGCACGCTGAATTCTTTGACTGGCACACTCTGTGAGTCGACCTCATGAGTCGACCCCTGAGCATGAGTCGACCCTATGAGTCGACCTCTACTGCTGTGTGGCCAAAATTACAGAATAGTCATTTTCTGTTTTATGCCACAGAAGTCGACCCCATGAGTCGACTCATGAGCATGAGTCGACCCTATAAGTTGACCCCTGTGACGAAAAAATTCCGCAATGGCTAGTTTTCAACTCATTTTGGCTATATTTAATGTCTATTTAATGTACTCTAACGGCTCTATTTCAGCCCAGATTACTCTTCACCATCATTTGAAGTTATAAAAGGCACTTAAAGGATAGAATCAATGAGGTTTTTGAAAAAGTTCTTCAAGCATTCATTTTCAACCCCAAGCAAGAGCCCTCTTGAAGTTAAAGAAGCTTTTATTTCAAGTTCACCAACCCCTCAAGAGTTCTTTCAAGTGTTCAACCACCCTGAGAAAAATCAAAAAAGCTTGCTTCTCTTTGTGTAAAGTGTATTTAAATCTTTATTCGCTCATTAAAGGAGTTACATCTGTATTTTTGTATGATTAACTGTTATACTTTATTTTTGAGTTGTTTTTTTTATAAGGGTTTCAAAACATGGAAAGGTTGATCCAAATCTTGAATCGGATTGTATTGGGTTAGCTTATACTTGAAAAACAAGTATTCTAGCTTGAAATAGCAAGAGTCGGAGGTTCTGACATTGTATTCGGGTTGAATACGGTTTAGTGGATTTAAATTTCCAAGTAGGAGCTTGGAGAGTAGACGTAGGTGCAAGGTTGACACCGAACCACTATAAATCTTTTTTTTTTGTGTTATGCTTACTTGCTCTCTTTTTAAATTTTCTTATCTTCTTGCATTCTTGCATCCAACTTCTACACCTTGCATAAATTTCACTCTCCACATTTATCCTACTCATTGTTAAATATTCCTCATAGTTGTAAGTTAATTTTTAAATTAAAAAAAAGAAAACTAATTCACCCCTCCCTCTTGGGTTGCATAGCTGGGCAACAACACAGACTGTAGGTTATCTTACTGTAAGGTTTACCCCCTTACAGTGCAAAGGTTGTCCTGGTACATTACGATCTAGAAAATTTAAAAGAGTTTAAATAAATCTTGTCATGAATGTTTTAGATTAAGTCTATTTCATTTCATGAATTTTTATGTAATGTACATAGATTAAAATCAGCCTAGAACAGCATCTTGCAAAGGTTCTATTTGCTGATCGGGCCAGCTCGACCAGCAAGCTAGCTCGACAAGCATGCCAGCTCGACTAAAAAATTGGCTGAATTATATTTCTGATTGATTTTAATTATTAGTGTTTGTTAGTGAAATAAGCCGACTCATTTTTGAAATGAGTCGACCTATTTAGTGAAACAACATTAGATTGTATTAAATTTTTTAAAAGTTAAAAATATTTTTCAAAATACCAAACCCAAACCCTCAGCCATGAACTTAATTAAAAGAATTAAGTGATTGTTTAGAATCTAGGTTTGTGATTTAAAGATCCTAAGATAATTTCATAAAACATGGGTTAAAGGGTAATGGGTTAGCTTTGATCAGATCATTAACTGGGTTAGACCTAGGGTTAGATTAAATATGGACTAAGTTAAGAAATTGATCAAACCTAATTAAAAGTTAATTAGGATTAGGATATTTCTATAAATCACTTCAATAGTTGTAGTTGATCAAAGTCCATATATCTAACAAATGGACATTGATCGTGGCTCAGTGGCTGAGCCCGAGTCTTTAGGCAGACCAAATCAAAACTGATAAACTAGTTGGTGTCTAAGGTAAACTTGATCGGTGGTTTTTAATTGGGAGCATGTTTACTTGGCCATTTCTTATGGTGTCTAAGGCAAGCATTGGCAGACCCTCCCATCGATCATACTTACCTGGCCAATGTGGTTAATCAGATCTTGATTAGGTTGCTCATTGATTCGTGCTAACCCATGTCACATAGGAAATCAGAGAGTCTGATTTCATTTAGTGAGACTGATCTAGGTGCCCATAGACCAAATTTAATCCTAGTCCTTGTTATTGACTTGAGAAGTCAGTGGGAGGACTTGACTTGATGAAGTCAGTGGGAGTGAATTGGTCTATGTCTTTTCTATCCTTAAATCACTGATAATTTTAAATCCTCTAAAATTATTAGGTCCTTAAAATGATAAAGTTTTGGAGATAACTGAGTCATAGCCTCCCATTAAGGTGTTTGATAATGAGTCCATTAACTCAATAATCATTGCAGACCCAAAGGCTTAGTGCTTGTTGACTAATGGAATTATCACTCATCATATGACGACTTGGATGTATCTCTCTAATAGTGGTTAGGTTAGCCAACCAAAGTTTGGCTTAATCATTTGTTGGTTAGATGCACCAAGTATAGTCATATTAATGGTTAGACCTAACTAGATCCTTATAGTGGAGGTCAAAGCCTACTGATTAGGTTTCTGGCATTTGGAGAAACAATTGGTTAATGAACTTACCTGTAGATGCACATGGGTTGGCCGACCAAAGTCGGGCTTGTGTGTAATCTATGTGGATTCTAGTACCTACTAGAAAATTAAAGTAATTTTTTGAATTGGAGGTAGAGGCTACCAATTTAAATAAAATTGTGGGAGAACCTTAAGACTAAAATCCAAGTCTCTAGGCTTAAAATAATTCATATATATTAGGTCATTATTTTTTTTTCTCAAAATAAGGCTAAACCTTAATTCCTCCAATCGTTGTTAGACAGTGATGACTTATGGGACCCAACTTTGTTAATTAGTATCGAAAGTTGAATTTGGTTCAGTAGTATGAATGGGTTCGTATTGGGGCTTCTTAGTCCAGTCAAAACAATTAGTCCAAAATTGATCCAAATCAGGCAAAAGCACAGGGTCATAGAAAGAAGAATTGTCTTGCTTCCCTTGACCATAATAGGCTGAACAAGAGAAAGGAGCAAGGGTTGCTCATCAAAGATGTTATATGATAACACCTTAAAGTTTTTCTATGTAATTCCACTACCTAGGTATTAGATACCGATGGTTTTATGTAATTTATTGCTAGGACTACAAGTAAGTAAAATATTTGAAAATGGTGAGAAATTCTTGAATATTAGGGATGGAAGTCTTATTCCAATCCTAACTTTAGAAATTGTAGAGCTTATTTTTAAATATTGTCATTTAAAGTAATTGTTACTATTATCCATTGTTTATAATCTTTGTTGGCCTTTTGGCTAAAGATGATCATCATTCATAAAGGAAGATTATTGTGGTATTATTATGAATAATGATACAATAATACATGGACAATAAGAAAATGACATTTACACAGCCTGTTAAGTGTAATGTACACACCCAAGTTAGATAATGTCATGAATGTCTATCTTTGGCATTATAGGCTTAGTCATCTTGACAAGAACAGAATAAACGGGTTAGCTTGAGAGGAAAACTTTGACATCAATGATTGTGAATCATTAATAGCCTGTGAGTCTTATCTTCTTGGAAAGATGACAAAGTCACCTTTTAATGAAAAAGATAAAGGAGCTGATAAAGTTCTAAGTCTCATACATAGTGATGTATGTAGACCTGTGAACCTAAGTACCAGAGGAAGATATTAATATTTAATTACAGACGATCTATCTGGACATGGGTACATCTAGTCAAATCATTTGAAGTGTTCAAATGATTCAAACGATAAAAAGGATGACATATCTAGGAGAGAATTGGATTCTCTCTCAGTGGATTCTTTTTCAGAACACAGTGTATCTAAAAGGAGAAGTTGAACTTTGTTAGACATGATTCAATCCACGATAGGGTTCACTAATCTACCTATTTCAGGATTGTGCTCTTGTGTGATTATTTGTTTTACTCTGAAAATATACTGAGTAAGTCTGTTGTGCAGATTCCATATGAGATATGGATCGGGCATAGACCTAGACTCTCTCTCACCTTTGGGTTTGGAGTTGATCGGCCTATGTCAAAGGTTTGCATACAGATAAACTTGGTTCATAATCCAATAGGTGTTTAAGGGTTACTAATTCTATCATGCTGAAGAACATAAGATGCTCATCAGCAGTAGGGCATTCCTTTTGGAAAGGAGTTCCTTAGAGAAGGAACTGATGCCTATCAAGTTGAACTTGAAAGTTTGACTGGTAGAAAATGAACCGACATAATCTAGTAAACCTACAGAATCAGATTTGATTAGATCAAACTCGGAGCCCATTAAAGTAAACGCAATGCAGTGGTCTAACTCTGAGAAATGGCTTGGAGCCATTAAATCCAAATTGAAATCCATGGAAATCAATAGTGTATAGACACTAGATGATTCACCTGAAGGGATAAAACCCATTAGGTGTGAATGAATTTTTCAAAAGGATCAGAGTAGCGCAGACGGGAAGGTGGAGACCTATAAAGCCCATTTTTGCTATTATCCCAGAGTTAGAACATATGCTTTGAACATATGTCTTTGTTATGAACAAAGAGGAACCCTGCATTTATAAATGGGAAAAATATTTTGTAGTGTTATTCCTTGTGTTGTTTGTGGATGAAATTCTCTTAATCGAGAATGACATTCCAGCATTGCAAAAAATAAAGATTTGGGTGTCATCTAATTTCTCCATGTACAAGACCAGATATGGTATACTCACTAATTATAGTGGATACTAGTCTGATCTAAGTAAGAACCACTGGAAGACGTATTGACAATCCTTAAGTATTAAGAAAATACTAAGGTCCAGTGACTCAAATATGAAAATACTGACTTTAAACATGTGGATGTTTCGATTTTAGTCAGATCAAGATGACAACAAGAAAGTGTCGGATCATACCCTAATTGTAGGAGCAATCTGCTGGAAAGGTTCCAAGCAGGATACTTTAGTCTACTTAGTTAGTGATGTAGAGTACATCGTAGTATATGATGCTGCCATGTAAGCTGTGTAATTGCTGAGCTTCATTAACAGGTTTGGAGTGGCACCCTCCATCGATGGTCCAGTCCTATCGTAGCACTGGAGCCATAAATCTGGCTAAAGAATCGAAGGATCAGCATACTCTACACTTTTAATTTTAGATCAGGGTGACATCGATCTTTGGAAGATCGATGAAAAGGGAGAACTTGATCGACCCATTTGCTGAGGCCTTGAAACTAGGAAGTTCTACGAACTCAAGTAGAAGATAGGATATTTGATATCATTCTGATTGGCTTTAGTACAAGTGAGAGTTGTTGGAAAATATATCTGTTGGTGCAAAAATTCGCTTGCGCCGGAGAGGCTGGAGTCGAGGGAGTCGCGGTCGCCGCCGGGACCTGCAAAAGAAGTCTAAACCGGAGGTGGGGTTGCTCCGACAAGACCCTCCGACGCTCAAGTCAGTTCTCTGCCTCAACAAGAATGGAGCGCTCGAATGGAAATTTTAGCAGAGTTTCTAGGTAAAAACAAGAGCTTATAGAATAACGTATCTGGGGTTTCCCTTTTATAGATGGAGGGGGCAACAAATTGATAGTGATGCCTGTAACCGTCTGGCAGTGGGCCGCCCAGAGTCAGGAAAAATTTATTGCAGAGAGTAGTGGGGTGGACCCATGGCTATTACCGGGGCATGCCACGTGGAGTCTGCCACGAGAAGCGGAGTGGCGTCCATTGTCGCGATGTGCCAGAGGATAGAAGAATCGCGCGGTATCCGTCACAGAGAGTGGAGCAGGGCCGTGGCCATTATTACGGCCTGCCAGGGAGTGGAGCAGGGCCGTGGCCATTATTACGGCCTGCCAGGGAGTGATGGAGCTGCGTGGAACCCGTCGGAGGAGGTGGAGCAGGGTCATGGGGTGATGGAGCAGCATGGAATCTGCCGTAGGGAACGGAGCAGAATCGCGGCCGTTACTGCAATGTGCCAGGGGTTGGAGGTCCGCCGGCTGAAGTCCGGCTGGAGTGTCTGGCGGAGAGAGGTAGTTAGCCATCTGTTCAAGAGGAGCTCGGAATCCAGCTTTCGCAGGAGTTCGGATGAAGTCTTCCTTCAGTCACAGTCGGGGGTGGAGCTCGGCTCCCGTAGGAGTCCGGGCGGAGCCTACCAGCAGTTGAAGTTGGCGACGGAGCCAGGCTCCCTTAGGGGTCCGGGCGGAGCTTACCAGCGGTTGAAGTTGGTGACGGAGCCCGGCTCCCGTAGGAGTCTGGGCGGAGTCTTCCTGCAATTAAGGTCGAGTGCGAAGTCCGGATCCCGTAGGAGTCCGGACGGAGCTTACCAGCAGTTGAAGTTGGCGACGGAGCCCGGCTCCCGTAGGTGTCTGGGCGGTTGAAGTTGGTGATGGAGCCCAGCTCCCGTAGGAGTCCGGGTGGAGTCCTCCTTGCGGTTGAAGTTGGTGACGGAGCCTGGCTCCCGTAGGAGTCCGGGCGGAGTCCTCCTTACGGTCGAAGTCATGGACGGAGCCCGGCTCCCGTAGGAGACCGGGCGGTTGAAGTTGGTGACGGAGCCCAACTCCCGTAGGAGTCTGGGCAGAGTCTTCCTGCAATTAAGGTCAGGTGCGAAATCTGGCTCCCGTAGGAGTCCAGGCGAAGCTTACCAGCAGTTGAAGTTGGCGACGGAGCCCGGCTCTCATAGGAGTCTGGGCGGTTGAAGTTGGTGATGGAGCCCGGCTCCCGTAGGAGTCCGGGCGGAGTCCTCCTTGTGGTTGAAGTTGGGACGGAGCCCGGCTCCCGTAGGAGTCCGGGCGGAGTCCTCCTTATGGTCAAAGTCGTGGACGGAGCCCGGCTCCCGTAGGAGTCCGGGCGGTTGAAGTTGGTGACGGAGCCCGGCTGCCGTAGGAGTTCGGATGGAGTCTTCCTGTAATTAAGGTTAGGTGCGAATTCTGGCTCCCGTAGGAGTCCGGACGGAGCTTACCAGCAGTTGGAGTTGGCAATGGAGCCCGGCTCCCGTAGGAGTCCGGGCGGAGCTTACCAGCAGTTGAAGTTGGCGACGGGAGTCCGGGCGAAGCTTACCAACAGTTGAAGTTGGCGACAGAGCCCGGCTCCCGTAGGAGTCCGGACGGAGTCCCCCTTACGGTCGAAGTCGTGGACGGAGCCCGGCTCCCGTAGGAGTTCGGGCGGAGTCTTCCTTACGGTCGAAGTCGTGAACGGAGCTCGGCTCCCGTAGGAGTCCGAGCGGTTGAAGTTGGTGACGGAGCCCGGCTCCCGTAGGAGTCCAGGTGGAGTCCTCCTTGCGGTTGAAGTCGTAGATGGAGCCCGGCTCCCGTAGGAGTCCGGGCGGTTGAAGTTGGTGATGGAGTCTTCCTGTGGTTGAAGTCGAAGACGGAGCCTGCAAGGGTCAATCCCACTGAGAACTTCGACCGTGAATATTTTATACCCAACACCAGTCTCCCTACTTCCGAGTTTAAATTTCGAATGAAGGAAGTACAGAGAGATTGGCATAGCCGAAGTTGTCCCCTCGAATCCTGCACACGACCGCCCCCAGATATTTTGGCTTTAAATATGCGCATGCTGGAGTCTTTTCGAATCAGAGCGATACGAAGGGACCCTTCAAAATTCCCGCTGGTACACTGGCCCAAGTACGGTGCAATAATGGCCCTGCCAACTGTCAGCCACTTTTAGCCGCCTGCTGCGGCGAGTGGGACACGTGTCGAGCGCGGGCCAGCCTGGGGGGATTCATGATCATTATGGCGCCGGACCCAAGGTCTATTTAAACCCGTCCTTCCACCTTTAGGGGCCCTATTCCGCTCCAGAGTTCTACCAGTATCTGTCCTTCCTTCGAGAGCCCTGTTTCTGTTGGCATTTTCTCGGGCCATAGGCGCCTTTCGAGTTGTCCCTGTCCTCGCCCCTCTGCATCCCTCTAAGCGATCTAGGTTAGTCCCAGAACCTTCATCTTTCTTCCCGCCACTTAGGGGCCTTCTCTTCATCATTTTTTTTGTTGTATTCCTTTGAGTTAGCCTCCTCTGGCCTCCCGTCCCCTGTCCTGTCCGTCTTCTTCAGGATCTTTAGAGTCTTCATTCGAAGTGATTCAAAATGTCTTCCGGCTCTTCCGCTCCCAGCGGTTCCAGGAGTTCTTCCGCCTCAACCCCCCAGGTCCCTCGCTCTGTAGATGCACCCGCATCTGGGGCTGGGCTTCGCCCGATTTTTGCATCGGGCGCCATTCTATGCTCCCTGACTCTGGATGAACTCCTTCTGATAAGGGTTCAGTATGGAGTTCCTCCGGAGTATGACCTGGAGCTGCCTGGCCCCTCCGACCGGGCTAGCACTCCCCCACCCGATCGTTTTTGCCTGTATCAGGAGGCATTCCGTGCCGGACTCCGACTTCCGCTTCCGTCCTTTGTTGTTGCCCTCTTCCGCTTCTTAGACATCTCTTTGGCTTCTGTTGCTCCAAATTTTTTTAGGTTTTTGATAGGGTTTCTCTCCCTTTGCCATGTAGTCAAGGTCCAACCATCCCTCTCTCTGTTTAGGCACTTCTATACCTTCAAGTGTCATCCTTCAGTGAAGGACTGGTGGTATTTCTTCCCTCAGTTTGACAAGAAGGGGTTGCTGAAAGGTGCCCCCTCTTCAATCCATAACTGGAAGGAGAAATACCTCTTCGTCCACTGCCCGACCCTGAGGCTGGGTCTGCCCCCTTGGAGCTTTCTGAGGGATTCTGTCCGTCGGGCCCCCAGCCTATAGGAGGATGACCTCCAGGCTGCCCAGAAGCTTCTCGCCTATTCCACCCCTTCCCTTCCCAACCTTTTGAGGGAGTAATTTTTGTTCAACATTGGCCTGAGCCCCCAAGATTCTGCGAGTACTTCATCTTTTTCTTTCTCTTCTTTTTCTCCTGTCCTTCTTCTTTCTCTTTTCTTTCTCTCTTTCCTTCTCTTTTTCTTTTCTTTTTTTTTTTTTGCCACTCTTTTTTCATTCTATTACTGATTTCTGATCTCTCTCCTCTTTCTCTCTCTCTTTCTCTTTTTTTTTTTTTTTTTTTTTTTTAAGGAATGGATGCCGAAGCAGCACGGATGCTTGCCAGGGGCCTCAAGGCCCACAAAAGAAAGGGTGCCGCGGCCTCCGGATCGACAAAGAGGGCCAGGGCGGAGGAGTCGAGCTTGGCTGCACCCGTCCAGGTGGCTCCATCGATCGACATTCCTTCGGACGTCGAACCTATGGCCCCCCGGGCTTCTTCGAGGAGTCCACTGACTGGGGCTCTCGTTTTGGGGGTCCGCCCCATGGAGGCGCCCGTAGTCGAGAGGGGGAAGAGAAGGAAGTCGGTGGCCCGCAGGGTGAGTAGCCGTCGAGCCACCGTGGATGAGTCCCTCTGCTCCGAAGAGGAGCCGGAGAATCCCTTTAACGATCAGGACTTGATCAGGCGATTGATCGACGGCTGCATCCTGCCTGAAGTCGTCGAGAGGATCGACCGTGCCGATCCTGAGCAGTGGGTCTGGGACTCCCTAGGGTCCTTCCTCGAGGTAAACAAATCTTCTTTTAACCGGCTATTCAGCCCCTGTTCTGATCCCCTTGTCGCCCTTGCAGATTGGGCACCAGCTCCTCGCCAATATCGAGGCGATGAATCGGGTGAGGAGGGATGCCGTCCAGGTGGAGGAGCGCTGTCGGGCCGAGGTCGCTCGCCTTAAAGAAAAGGCAGTCGAAGTAGCCGCCCTCCAAGAGGCCCTGGAAAGAGAGAAACAAGCCCGGGAGGAGGAGAAGCAGACCTTAGAGGAGACGGTGAGAAAGGCGGAGGCCGAGGTCGCCAACTTGGCTGAGCAGATTCCAGTCCTGGTCTCGAAGGCCAGGGTCCTTGCGGTAGAGGAATTCAAGACCTCCATGGAGATGAGGGACCTGAACGTTCAATTCAGCCAGGAGGCATTCATCAAGGGGTTCGAGCTCTGCCAGGAGAAGGTGGCCGATAAATTTTCGGAGCTCGACCTCAGCTTCCTGGGTGGGGAGTCTGAAGATGAGGCCGGTCCCTCACCCGCTGCCACTGCTGCTGCGGCCCCCCTTCCAGGGATGCCGAGTTCTCCAACCCCTGCCCCCGAGGTCTGAGACCTCCGACCTTGTATTTTTATTTTACCGTAATTTTTCTTTTCCTTTTTGTCTTCAAGAATCATCCAATCAATAAAGTTGAGTTTCTTGTCGTGGGTGGCTTCTCCCCCCTCCCTTTCTTCTCTCTGCTCTTCTTTCTGTGATGAGTCGTGTCTTGACGCTTTTGCCTTCCGATGGCAGTGTCCTGCAGAAGCACTTCCCCTGCCCCTGGGGATTCCACTGAAGGCGACGATCCAGCTGCTGAAAAAGGAAGTCCTTCACTTGACAAAAAGGTCAAAGAAGATGGAAGGCAAACTTCGCAGATTGAGAGAGGGTCATTCTGAAGCCACCGCGGAGGCCACCCGCTTTCGGAATCTCCACGTGAAGGGGATCATGGAGTATAGCTGGAGGAAGGCAGACTTCGTGAAGGAGCTCGAGGAATGCAAAAAGAGCGCCAGCGACCGAATTTGGGCTCAAGCTGCTAAGAACAGCGCTCTTAGGGTGGACTGTCGGCTGCGATGGAGAAGATCGGCCAGCTGGGAGGAAGTTCGTCCCGGCTCTTGGCTCGGGCCGACGGCGATCGGGAGTGGTCGAAGAAGGTCTCCGACCTTCAACAGCAGCTTCAGGACGTCGAGGTGAGCTACGACATGCATCGGACCGGTTGGCGCAGGCAGGTAGAGGAATATAAAGGGAGACTCAGGGCGGCGACCGACGAAGTCGCCCGTCTTCAGAGGCAGCTGGCTGACAGGGCCCAGCTGACTTCTGCCCGGGATTCCAATGAACTCCAGTCTCTAAGAGGAACCATCAAAGGGCTTTCTGTCACCCTTAGGGAAAGGATGGCTGAGCTGCAGCAATTGAAGATCCAACTAGCATATGAGCAGCAAGCCGTCACGGACGCGGAGGTAGAATCTGAGGTCCTGAGAAAGAGGCATCGAGAGGCGGAGATCGAGAGCCAGCGACTTCGTCGGGTGCTTCAGGATGCGCTACTGAAAAGGAGAGAGTTAGAAGAAGAAATTGAGAATCTAAGGTAGTCCTGGATGAGGGGTGGAGTAGATAATTCTAGGTCGGAAGGAGCAGAGCCTCCTTAGGGCTCTTTTTGTCCTTCTATCTTTTCATGTATACACTTTCCCTTTTGTTGTTTTGTCCCGCTTTTGTCGTCTTGCTTTTCTTCCTTTGGCCTTCTGGGCTTTGTAGTGTATATTTCACAAATGAAATGAAAAGGGGGTTTTGTGTTACCTCGTCCGTATATTGTATTAAATTGTCATCTGCCAAACTTATCTCGCCATTCGACTTGTCCGACGTTGACGTTGTTGGGAGGCGCCCATTCGTCGATACGCTGGTTCGCTTTCCTCATCGTTCATGGCCGCGGGCTCGAGCTTAGTGGTCCGAACTCCGCATTACTTTGGAGATGTCGCTGTCTTCTTGGCCTGTGTCGAGAGCCTTCTTAGAGGCCGGGGGTGTTTAGTAAGAACTTTCTGTCTTTGTTGAGACGAGGTTTCTTAGGTCTTTGGTGTAGTTTGTCCTTCATCTGTTTCCGACGTAGCTCGTCGCTCTTCCTCTCTAATTTCTCTCCTCTTTTCTGAGTGAGGGCCCTCCCCTCACTTTTTGTGGGGTTGCGTAGGAGTGTGAAGGTGCCGCTGAGGGGTCTTTCCCCTTCATCCAATCTTGTCGGGCGGTCAGGTTTCATCACCGTCAGGATGAGGTTCTCCTCCTGTTCCCAACAGGGCCACGGGGGCACATAAGGGCCATTGCAAGGATCTCTCCCCCATCCGGTCTAAAAGAATCGGACCTCCGACTTTGCTCATGTCAGGACGAGGTTCTCCTCCTGTTCCTGACATGGCTGTGGGGGCACATTAGGGCGTTGTAAGGCCTCTCCCTCCATCCGGTCTAAAAGAACCGGGCCTTTGACTTTGCTCATGTCAGGACGAGGTTCTCCTCCTATTCCTGACATGGCCGTGGGGGCATATTAGGGCGTTGTAAGGCCTCTCCCCCCATCCGGTCTAAAAGAAGTGGGCCTTTGACTTTGCTCATGTCAGGATGAGGTTCTCCTCCTGTTTCTGACATGGCCGTGGGGGCACATTAGGGCGTTGTAAGGCCTCTCCCCCCATCCAATCTAAAAGAACCGGGCCTTTGACTTTGCTCATGTCAGGATGAGGTTCTCCTCCTGTTCCTGACATGGCCGTGGGGGCACATTAGGGCATTGTAAGGCCTCTCCCCCCATCCGATCTAAAAGAACCGGGCCTTTGACTTTGCTCATGTCAGGACGAGGTTCTCCTCCTGTTCCTGACATGGCCGTGGGGGCACATTAGGGCGTTGTAAGGCCTCTCCCCCAATCCGATCTCAAGATAATCGGACTTTCATTCTAGTTATGTTAGGATGAGGTTCTCCCCCCGTTCCTAACATAACTTTGCTTTAATTGTTTGAAGGGGTTATACCCAGTCGTGACAAATCCATGCCAAATGGGAGGAGCATGTCAAGTCGAAAGGAATTTAGATTCAAGGCGAAATCGTAAACGATACATTTACAGGTTTCCCGAGTTCCATGGTTGTCGAAGGTCTGCCCCTCCTTGAGGCCCTCCGATGATGGAGTCGATGGTCCCGATTGGAAGCCGATCTTCGGGCTGCTCCTCCCTCCTTGGCGGTTCAGGTTGCGGTAGGGCCCTTGGCCAATCTTCTCTACCCTCAGGCCGGCATCGGATGAACTTGTCGAGTCAACCTCGTCGGATGATCTCCTCGATCTCGTCTCAAAGCTGGATGCATTCCTCCATGTCATGGCTGTGGTCGCGGTGGTAGAGACAGAACTTGTTGGGGTTGCGCTGTTGGGAAATGTGTCCCAAAAAGCCAATCGTCAAGCTGTTGACGGTTGAGCAACCAAGTATTGTAATTGATTTGTTAATAAATAAAATATATTTGGCATCTTCATCATAAGCTTTCATCTTCTAATGAACTCCGTTGTTATGATGAAGTCCTTAGGACTATTTAGATTCGATAAAGAGAGGATTTATCGATTAGTCCTTAAAACAGTTCACGACCAAATGATAGGCTGTTAATAAGGACAACAGCTTCTATCGAGCATAGGTCGCTGTAGGCCATATGGGTTGGTTGTCCTCTTAACCAAGGAGTGTGGAGACACTGGTATGACATACAGGTGAGATGTAAGGGTACATCATCATTGAACGTGACCAACTCCAGAGCATTCTGCTGTCGAGAATGTCTCTGATGGGATATAGGTATAAGTGTCCCTTAGACTTGAGATCACCTCAGTGACTTGCAAGCAACTCACTGTGCTTTGGTACTGGACTAACTGAATTTCTAATTCAGGGACAGAAGGCTTCTGGGCACAGTCAAGTACTTGTGAAGTCAGAGTGTGATCGAGATGGGATTGACCACTCCAAGAGTTGGAGAAGAATGAGTCGCTGTATTTCAATTTAGCAAAACCTTGGCCAGGGTAATCCATCAGATGGATTTGATATTTTGAAATACAATGTGGACAACCTGATCAGAGTTGACAGTTGAGCTCTGGGGTGTCCTATGATCATTTTGGTCAAGGGGATGAATTATATGAAAACTATATCCGCATGGGTTCTAAGGATGTTGTTCTACACATTCGACCTATCCGGTCGTCGGGTACCATTGCTAGATGGTCACTTCGATTGGTATAGAAATTTGTTCCTATGCTACCGGCTTAGGTTCGAACCTATGAGGTCACACACATTAGAGTTCATGATCCGATCAGATGGATGATCAACGATTGAGAATCGTTCTAGGGTTAGATGATCAATACGATTGATATTTAACCCAGTGCAAGTGTTGCAGGAGGATCGATTAGCAATTCGATTGCTAATTGGCTTAATTTGATTAAGCCAATGGGCTGAGATTAAGTCTAATTAAATATAATTTAATTAGATTTAGTTTGGGCTTGATTGGATCAAGTCCAATTGGTTTATTGGATAAGCCAAGTGCACGAAAAAACTAGTCCTAGTTCAACTAGGACTTGGGTCAATCTAATTTCTAATTTGATTAGAAAATTAAATTAAATTTAAATATAATTTAATCTGATTAAATTAGGTTATTAATTGGGTTAAGACCTATTTTAATTGGATTGATCTAATTTTGATTTGATTTGGTTTGAGAAATCAAATTAAAACAAGTCATGAGACAGAATCCTAGTAGGACTAGGATTCCACCTTGCGCCACATAAGCCTTCTCCACGCCCTCTCTCTTATTCAACGCCAATCTTCACTTATTTTGTGTGACAAAAGCCCTCTCCCAGATCTCTCTCATGTTCACAAAAGGTCTCTTCTCTTCTTTCTTACATGGAAGGTGGTTTGGATCAAATCTAAAAGGAATAAGTTTGGATTTTGAATTCTATGAGATAGAGTTTTAGAAATCCAAAACTCTTTCAATTTTGCACCGAATTTATCCAAATTTTTTTTGAAATTTTTGTGGTCTTTAGGGTTTACATTGTAAATCCTTTTCTGGTGATCCATGCACGAAAATATGGAGGAGGTGCTCAAGAGTTGGGCGTCTCTTAACTTGCCATGTTTGGATAAGCATTGACTAGGTGTTTGACCTAGACAAGGATTCTATCATATCTCTCTATATAAGACGAGTTTATTTGTGAAAGTTTAGGATGAGATAGATACTTGAGAGACCTTTCTACCACCCAAAAATCAGAGAGAAATACCTTTGGGTTGTAGAGATATAAAAGACGCAAGTTTGGATGTCTAGAGAGAAAAACGTGAAGAAGAAGAGGGTCTTCTTCTAGGGTTTTTATTTTCATATCTTTCCTCCTTCCATCTTGAGTTTCCTGAGAGCGTCTCAGATCTGAAACTTCTCCTTCTACTTTCCATCTTTGGAAGAGTCCAAATCAAGAAGAAGGAGGCACCTGATCAACCATCAAAGAAGGATCAGCGCAGTACTAGCACACTGTGCTGATTTCCTGAAGCAGGACTTCTGATCGAGATTCGTGGGCTCGTGTGGATGACTCCTAGAGGCCGGATGCATGTGCAACTTGCAACATCATCCTTAAGCTCGGATCAATGAGGTTAGAGCATCTAACTTGCAAGGTAATAGATCTGATCTATTGTTTAATACATACATTAGATGTAGTATAGAAATATGTTGATATGATCAACATGTAGTTCATGCTATATTTATATATTTTAATTTTTGATTTAATACCATGTAATAATTATGTAATAGGATCTTAGATCTAGGGATTCTCTAGTTTTAGAAAATAAATTTTGATTTATTTTAGTCTTCCGCTGTATGATCTTGAAAAAGTTTCAAGATCTAACCCTGAAATCCTAGATCTGGTTCCTTCAATTGGTATCAGAGCCAGGTTCTTTATTACATGATTATTTATACATGCTTAGATTATTTCTTAGATTAGATCTAATTTATAATCTGATTATTAAATCTGAAATTAAAATTTTAGATCAATCACAAACTGCAAGGTTGTCCTGCTGTAAGGTTTACCCCTTACAGTGCAAAGGTTGTCCTAGTTTGTGTAGATCTATCTTTAATCATAAATTTGTTAGATATGATCTAGATTAAATTTATGATTTATTAGATTTAAAAAATATTTAAATCTAAAATAAAATCTCTTTGTTAATAATTTTTATGCAAAGAAATTATTTAAAGTTGAAATTGTTTCAATTACATGAACCTGTTTAGATTAGATCTAAAGTAGTTTCATGTTTATTTCACTTGCATCTTGATTATGAATCAAACATGCAATATGGTTGGTAGAATCATATTGTAAAATTATTTTACAAATATAAAAATTATTTTTTGAAAAGCCAAACCCAACCCTCAGCCCAAAACTTAATTAAGAATTAAGAAGTTGTTTGATTAGGTTCTAGGATTGTGAATTGAAGAACCTAAGACACAAATCATAACACATTGGGTTAATGGGTTAGTGGGAATTAGGTCCATTAATTGGGTTAGACCTATGGTTAGATTAAAGATGGACTTAATTAGAGAATTGACTAAATCTAATCAATTGTTGTCTTAGATTAGGTCAAGGATTCTCTAGATCAATTACAATAGTTGTAGTTGGTCAAGTCCATGTCTTTAACGAGAACCAAATGGACTTGATTCTTGGCTAAGCGGTCTAGCACGAACTGTTAGGTTGATCTAATCAAAACTAATTAAACCAGTTGGTGTCTAAGGTAAACCAGACCGGTGGTTTTTAATTGGGAGCCCGCTTACCTGGCCATTTCTGATGGTGTCTAAGGCAAGCTTTGGCAGACCCTCCCACTGATCGAACTTACCTGGCCTCTTGGTGAAATTATGTTTTGATCGGATCACTTGACTATTCGAGCTGACCCATGTCAGCTAGGTAAATCAGTGTGACTGATTTAGGTGCTCCTAGACCAGCCCTTTTAATGGTCTCCCTTAAGCTGACTTGGTGAAGCCAGTGGGAGGATCATGATAAGCTGGTTCATCTGACCTCATCCTCTATATTATTTAAATCTTCTAAAATTATTAGGTCCTTAAAATGATAAAGTTATGGAGATAACTGAGTCATAGCCTCCCATTAAGGTGTTTGATAATGAGTCCATGAACTCAATAATCATTGCAGACCCAAAGGCCTGGTGCTTGTTGACTAATGGAATTATCACTCATCATATGACGACTTGGAAGTATCTCTCTAATGGTGGTTAGGTGAGCCAATCAAAGTTGGGCTTAATCATTCGTTGGTTAGATACACCAAGTATGATCATGTTAATGGTTGGACCTAACTGGATCCTTACAGTGGAGGCCAAAGCCTACTGATTAGGTTTCTGGGGCAAAATTAAAATTACTAGAAATTGTTTAGAGAAACAATTAGTTATGAACCTACCCTTAGATGTACATGGGTTGGCCAACCAAAGTTGGGCTTGTGTGCAGTCTAAGTAGATTCTAGTACCCGCTAAGGAATTAGGGTAATTCCTCGAATTGAAGGTAGAGGCTACCAATTCAAATAAAATAGTGGGAGAAACCTTTTGATTAAAGTCTAAATCTTTAGGTTTAATGAATTAATTACTAATTAGGTTATGGTTCTCCTTTGTGCAAATATGGCCACTTCCCTATCGCCCCGATCATTGTTGGACAATGATAAGTTGGTGGGACCCAACTTCGATAGCTGGTACCGAAAGTTGAAGATAGTCCTGGAGCATGAACGGATCCTATATGTGATAATGGATCCTGCACCTGAGGAGCCAGCTGTCAATGTACGTGGAACAGTCAGAGACACTTACCAGAAGTGGCTCAGTGATCGGATCACGGTGCGCTGTATCATGCTGGCTGCCATGAGCGATGAGTTCAGTCGCAGATTCGAGATGGCTCAGTTAAAGGACATGCTTCAAGTGTTGGAGGATGCTTTTGGCACATCCGATGACGTCGAGAGGCACAAGACTAGTTGTGCCATCTTCAACGCCAAAATGCGGGATGGTGCCTCTGTCATCGATCATGTATTGTACATGATCGAGCTGATGGAACGATTGAGCAAGCTTGGCTTTTTCTTGCATGAGTAGCTTGGGAAAGATGCAATACTGAACTCGCTTCCCAAGTCTTATCTCCCATTCCTCACTCATTATAGAATGACAAAGCCTGAAGAGAACTACCACGGGAAACTGAGGTTGCTTCAGAACTTTGAGAAGGATCACCAACTTTACAAGGAGTCGGTGAACTCAGTGGGAGGTTTGTCTTCTGGTTCTCGATCTTTTGAGAAAGGGAAGAAGAACAAGAAAAAAAAGTGAAGAATGTGCAAGTTCAGACTGGGACATCAGTGCAGAGCCAGACCAAAAAGATCAAGCCTGATAAGAGTCTATTCAACTGGCAAACACCCTAGATTAGATAGTGTGTCAGATATCTACTTATGGCACTGTAGGCTAGGTCATATAAACAAGAATAGAATAAACAGGTTGACTCAAGAGGAAATCCTCGAAGTCAGTGATTGTGAATCACTTCCAACCTGTGAGTCCTGTCTTCTTGGTAAAATGACCAAGTCACCTTTTACTAGAAAAGGTGAGAGAGCTACTGAGCTCTTGGGCCTAGTACATACTGATGTATGCGGACCCATGAGCACCAGTGCTAGAGGTGGATATTTCTACTTCAAAACTTTCACGGATGACCTATCCCGATATGGATATGTCTATCTGATGAAACATAAGTCGGATTCATTTGAAATGTTCAAACGATTCCAAAGTGAAGTAGAAAAACAAACTGGGAAGAGTATTAAAACTCTTCGATCTGATCGAGGAGGAGAATACCTTTCTAGTGAATTTCTCACATATCTAGGAGAGAATGGGATTCTCTCCCAATGGACTCCTCTAGGAACACCACAGCATAATGGTGTGTCTGAAAGGAGGAATCGGACTTTGTTAGACATGGTCCAATCCATGATGGGTTTTTGCTAGCTTGCTGATATCCTTCTGGGGATATGCACTCGAATCAGCCTGTTATCTGTTAAATAGGATTCCAAGTAAGTCTGTAATTAAGACTCCATATGAGATATGGACGGGACGTAAGCCAGCACTTTCACACCTTAGGGTCTGGGGGTGCCCGGCCTATATCAAACAATTAGTCACAGACAAACTTGGACCTAGGTCTGACAAATGCTCATTCATAGGGTACCCCAAAGAGACAAAAGGATATTTTTTCTACCATGCTGATGAACAAAAGGTGTTCATCAGCCTTAAGGCAATCTTTTTAGAAAAGGAGTTCCTTGGTGAAGGAATCGTTGCCTCTAAGATTGAACTTGATGAAGTTCAACAGGTAGAAGTACCGACACCAATAGCTGAACCTGAGTCTGATATGATTAGATCATATCCGGAGCCCAATGTACCTGCACCATTAAGGCGATCTGGTAGAGTACCGCGTCAATCGGACAGATACTATGATTTCTTGGTCCGGGATGGTGATCCCATCGAACTTGATGAGAATAATGAGGATCCGATCACCTATATGGATGCAATGCAGAGACCTGATTTTGAGAAATGGCTTGAAGCCATAAAATTCGAAATGGAGTCCATGAAGGTCAACGATGTATGGACATTGGTTGACCCACCTGAAGGGGTTAAACCCATTGGGTGTAAATGGGTCTTCAAAAGGAAGAGGGGCGCAGACGGAAAGGTGGAGACCTATAAAGCCCATCTGGTTGCCAAGGGGTATCGTCAACGTTATGGTATTGACTATGATGAGATATTTTCTCCTGTGGCAATGCTCAAATCTATTCGGATAATGCTTGCAATAGCTGCCCATCTAGATTATGAGATCTGGCAGATGGATTTAAAGACAGCTTTTCTGAATGGAGAGCTGATCGAAGAGGTGTATATGATACAACCTGAGGGCTTTATATCCACAGATGAGTCCAAAGTGTGCAAGCTTCAGAGATCCATTTATGGATTGAAGCAAGCTTCTCGGAGTTGGAACATGTGTTTTGATAAGGTGATCAAAACGTATGGTTTCATTAAGAATGGAGAAGATCCCTGCATCTATAAATGGGCAAATGGTCCAGTTGTGGTATTCCTTGTCTTGTACGTGGATGACATTCTCTTAATCGGGAATGACATCCCCGCACTACAGGGAATAAAAGTTTGGTTGTCATCACAGTTCTCCATGAAGGACTTGGATGAAGCATCCTACATCCTAGGGATGAAGATCTATAGGGATAGATCTAAAAGGATGCTTGGGTTATCCCAGTCCATGTACATAGACACTGTGCTGAAGAGGTTCAGCATGGAGAATTCCAAGAAGGGCTATCTACCGATAGGCCAAGGAATTTCTCTCTCTAAGAAGGATTGTCCGACAACTCCTGAAGAGAGAGAGCGTATGAGTAGAGTCCCATATGCTTCAGCCGTGGGATCTATCATGTACGCCATGACATGTAAAAAACCAGATGTGGCATACTCACTAGGAAAGCTGTCTTTACATCCATCTGTCAGATCTCATAATCCAGATGGACAGCTATTGCAAGCATTATCCGAATGGATTTGAGCATTGCCACAGGAGAAAATATCTCGTCATAGTCAATACCATAACGTTGATGATACCCCTTGGCGACCAGACGGGATTTATAGATCTCCACCTTTCCATCTGCGCCCCTCTTCCTTTTGAAGACCCATTTACACCCAATGGGTTTAACCCCTTCAGGTGGGTCAACCAATGTCCATACATCGTTGACCTTCATGGACTCCATTTCGGATTTCATGGCTTCAAGCCATTTCTCGGAATCAGATCTCTGCATTGCATCCATATAGGTGATTGAATCCTCATTATTCTCATCAAGTTCGATGGGATCACCGTCCCGGACCAAGAAACCGTAGTATCTGTCCGACTGATGTGGTACTCTACCGGATCGCCTTAATGGTGCAGGTATATTGGGCTCCAGATCTGATCTTAATCATATCCGACTCAGGTTCAGTTATTGGTGTCGGTCCTTCTACCTGTTGAACTTCATCAAGTTCAACCTTAGAGGCAACGGTTCCTTCACCAAGGAACTCCTTTTCTAAAAAGATTGCCTTAAGGCTGACGAACACCTTTTGTTCATTAGCATGGTAGAAAAAATATCCTTTTGTCTCTTTGGGTTACCCTATGAATGAGCATTTGTCAGACCCAGGTCCAAGTTTGTTTGTGACTAATCATTTGACATAGGCCGGGCACCCCCAGACCCTAAGGTGTGAAAGTGCTAGCTTACGTCCCGTCCATATCTCATATGGAGTCTTAATTACAGACTTACTTGAAACCCTATTTAACAGATAACAGGCCGATTCGAGTGCATATCCCCAGAAGGATATCGGCAAGCTAGCAAAAACCCATCATGGATCGGACCATGTCTAACAGAGTCCGATTCCTCCTTTCAGACACACCATTATGCTGTGGTGTTCCTGGAGGAGTCCATTGGGAGAGAATCCCATTCTCTCCTAGATATGTGAGAAAATCACTAGAAAGGTATTCTCCTCCTCGATCAGATCGAAGAGTTTTAATACTCTTCCCAGTTTATTTTTCTACTTCACTTCGAAATCGTTTGAACATTTCAAATGAATCCGACTTATGTTTCATCAGATAGACATATCCATATCGGGATAGGTCATCCGTGAAAGTTATGAAGTAGAAATATCCACCTCTAGCACTGGTGCTCATGGGCCCGCATACATCAGTATGTACTAGGCCCAAGAGCTCAGTAGCTCTCTCACCTTTTCCAATAAAAGGTGACTTGATCATTTTACCAAGAAGACAGGACTCACAGGTTGGAAGTGATTCACAATCACTTACTTCGAGGATTCCCTCTTGAGTCAACCTGTTTATTCTGTTCTTGTTTATATGACCTAGCCTACAGTGCCATAAGTAGATATCTGACACACTATCTAATCTAGGGTGCTTGCCAGTAGAATAGACTCTTATCAGCCTTGATCTTTTTGGTCTGGCTCTGCACAGATGTCCCAGCCTGAACTTGCACCTTCTTGACTTTCTTCTTCTTGTTCTTCTTCCCTTTCTCAAAGGGTCGAGAACCAGAAGACGAACCTCCCACTGAGTTCACCGACTCCTTGAGGAGTTGGTGATCCTTCTCAAAGTTCTAAAGCAACCCCAGTAACCCGTGGTAGTTCTCTTCAGGCTTTGTCATTCTATAATGAGTGAGGAATGGGAGATAAGACTTGGGCAACGAGTTCAGTATTGCATCTTTCCCAAGCTGCTCATGCAAGGGAAAGCCGAGCTTGCTCAATCATTCCATCAGCTTGATCATGTACAATACATGATCAGTGACTGAGGCACCATTCCGTATTTTGGCATTGAAGATGGCACAACTAGTCTTGTGCCTCTCTACGTCATCGGGTGTGCCAAAGGCATCCTCCAACACTTGAAGCATGTCCTTTGGTTGAGCCATCTCGAATCTGCGACTTAACTCATCGCTCATGGTAGCTAGCATGATACAGCACACCATGGTCCGGTCACTGAGCCACTTCTGGTAAGTATCTCTGACTATTCCACATGCATTGACAGCTGGCTCCTCAGGTGCAGGATCCATTATCACATATAGGATCCGTTCATGCTCCAGGACTATCTTCAACTTTTGATACCAGCTATCGAAGTTGGGTCCCACCAACTTATCATTGTCCAACAATGATCGGAGCGATAGGGAAGTGGCCATATTTGCACAAAGGAGAACCATAACCTAATTAGTAATTGATTCATTAAACCTAAAGATTTGGACTTTAATCAAAAGGTTTCTCCCACTATTTTATTCGAATTGGTAGCCTCTACCTCCAACTCGAGGAATTACCCTAATTCCTTAGCGGGTATTAGAATCCACTTAGACTGCACACAAGCCCAACTTTGGTTGGCCAACCCATGTACATCTAAGGGTAGGTTCATAACCAATTATTTCTCTAAACAATTTCTAGTAATTTTAATTTTGCCCCAGAAACCTAATCAGTAGGCTTTAGCCTCCACTGTAAGGATCCGGTTAGGTCCAACCATTAACATGATCATACTTGATGTATCTAACCAACGAATGATTAAGCTCAACTTTGGTTGGCTCACCTAACCACCATTAGAGAGACACTTTCAAGTCATCATATGATGAGTGATAATTCCATTAGTCAACAAGTACCAGGCCTTTGGGTCTGCAATGATTATTGAGTTAATGGACTCATTATCAAACACCTTAATGGGAGGCTATGACTCAGTTATCTCCATAACTTTATCATTTTAAGGACCTAATAATTTTAGAAGATTTAAATAATATAGAGGATGAGGTCAGATGAACCAGCTTATCATGATCCTCCCACTGGCTTCACCAAGTCAGCTTAAGGGAGACCATTAAAAGGGCTGGTCTAGGAGCACCTAAATCAGTCACACTGATTTACCTAGCTGACATGGGTCAGCTCGAATAGTCAAGTGATCTGATCAAAACATAATTTCACCAAGAGGCCAGGTAAGTTCGATCAGTGGGAGGGTCTGCCAAAGCTTGCCTTAGACACCATCAGAAATGGCCAAGTAAGCGGGCTTCCAATTAAAAACCACCAGTCTGATTTACCTTAGACACCAACTGATTTAATTAGTTTCGATTAGATCAACCTAACAGTTCGTGCTAGACCGCTTAGCCAAAAATCAAGTCCATTTGGTTCTCGTTAAAGACATGGACTTGACCAACTACAACTATTGTAATTGATTTAGAGAATCCTTGACCTAATCTAAGACAACAATTGATTAGATTTAGTCAATTCTCTAATTAAGTCCATCTTTAATCTAACCATAGGTCTAACCCAATTAATGGACCTAATTCTCACTAACCCATTAACCCAATGTCTTATGATTTGTGTCTTAGGTTCTTCAATTCACAATCCTAGAACCAAATCAAATAACTTCATAATTCTTAATTAAGTTTTGGGCTGAGGGTTGGGTTTGGCTTTTCAAAAAATAATTTTCATATTTGTAAAATAATTTTATAATATGATTCTACCAACCATATTGCATGTTTGATTCATAATCAAGATACAAGTGAAATAAACATGAAACTACTTTAGATCTAATCTAAACAGGTTCATGTAATTGAAACAGTTTCAACTTTAAACAATTTCTTTGCACAAAAATTATTTAACAAAGAGATTTTATTTCAGATTTAAACACCTTTTAAATCTAATAAATCATAAATTTAATCTAGATCATATCTAATAAATTTATGATTAAAGATAGATCTACACAAACTAGGACAACCTTTGCACTGTAAGGGGTAAACCTTACAGCAGGACAACCTTGCAGTTTGTGATTAATCTAAAATTTTAATTTTAAATTTAATAATCAGATTATAAATTAGATCTAATCTAAGAAATAATCTAAGTATGTATAAATAATCATTTAATAAAGAACCTAGGCTCTGATACAAATTGTAGGAACCAGATCTAGGGTTTCAGGGTTAGATCTTGAAACTTTTTCAAGATCATACAGCGAAAGACTAAAATAAATCAAAATTTATTTTTTAAGACCAAAGAATTCTTAGATCTAAGATCCTATTATATGATTATTACATAGCATTAAATCAGAAATTAAAATATATAAATATAGCATGAACTACATGTTGATCATATCAACATGTTTTTATACTACATCTAATGTATGTATTAAACAATAGATCAGATCTATTATCTTGCAAGTTAGACACTCTAACCTCGCTGATCCGGGCTTAAGGATGATGTTGCAAGCCGCACACGCATCCAGCCTCTAGGAGTCGTCCACACGAGCCCACGAATCTCGATCAGAAGTCCTGCTTCAGGAAATCAGCACAGTATGCTAGTACTGCGCTGATCCTTCTTTGATGGTTGATCAGGTGCCTCCTTCTTCTTGATTTGGACTCTTCCAAAGATGAAAAGTAGAAGGAGGAGTTTCAGATCTGAGACACTCTCAGGAAACTCAAGATAGAGGGAGGAAAGATATGAAAACAAAAACCCTAGAAGAAGACCCTCTTCTTTTTCACATTTTTTTCTCTAGACACCCAAACTTGCATCTTTTATATCTCCATGACCCAAAGGTATTTCTCTCTGATTTTTGGATGGCACAAAGTCTCTCAAATCTCTATCTTCACCTAAAATTCACAAAGAAACTCATCTTATATAGAGAGATATGATAGAGTCCTTGTCTAGGTCAAACACCTAGTCAAGGCTTATCCAAACATGGCAAGTTAAGGGACGCCGAACTCTTGAGCACCTGCTTCATATTTTCATGCATGGATCACCAGAAAAGGGTGCACAATATATACCCTAAAATCCATGAAAATTCCAAAAAAAATTTGGATAAATTCGATGTAAAATTGAAAGAGTTTTGGATTTCTAAAACTCTATCTCATAGAATTCAAAATCCAAACTTATTCCTTTTAGATTTGATCCAAACCACCTTCCATGTAAGAAAGAAGAGAGGAGACCTTTTGTGAACGTGGGAGAGATCTGAGAGAGGGCTTTTGTCACACAAAATAAGTGAAGATTGGCGTTGAATAAGAGAGAGGGCGTGGAGAAGGATTATGTGGCGCAAGGTGGAATCCTAGTCTTACTAGGATTCTGTCTTATGACTTGTTTTAATTTGGTTTCCCAAACCAAATCAAATTAAAATTAGATCAACCCAATTAAAATAGGTCTTAACCCAATTAAGAACCTAATTTAATCAGATTAAATTAAATTTAAATCTGATTTAATTTTCTAATCAAATTAGAAATTAGATTGACCCAAGTCCTAATTGAACTAGGACTAGTTTTTTCTTGCACTTGGCTTATCCAATAAACCAATTGGACTTGATCCAATCAAGTCCAAACTAAATTTAATTAAATTATATTTAATTAGACTTAATCTCAGCCCATTGGCTTAATCAGATTAAGTCAATCAGCAATCGAATTGCTAATAGATCCTCCTGCAACACTTGCACTGGGTTAAATGTCAATCGTATTGATCATTTAACCCTAGAACGATTCTTAATCGTTGATCAACCATCTGATCGGATCATGAACTCTAATGTGTGTGACCTCATAGGTCCGAACCTAAACCGATAGCATAGGAACAAATTCTTATACCAATCGAAGTGACCATCTAGCAATGGTACCCGATGACCGGATAGGTCGAATGTGTAGAACAACATCCTTAGAACCCATGCGGATATAGTTTTCATATAATTCATCCCCTTGACCAAAATGATTATAGGACACCCCAGAGTTTAACTGTCAACTCTGATCAGGTTGTCCACATTGTATTTCAAAATATCAAATCCATCTGATGGATTACCCTGGCCAAGGTTTCGCTAAATTGAAATACAGCGACTCATTCTTCTCCAACTCTTGGAGTGGTCAATCCCATCTCGATCACACTCTGACTTCGCAAGTACTTGACTGTACCCAGAAGCCTTCCGTCTCTGAATTAAAAATTCAGTTAGTCCAGTACCAAAGCACAGTGAGTTGCTTGCAAGTCACTGAGGCGATCTCAAGTCTAAGGGACACTTATACCTATATCCCATCAGAGACATTCTTGACAGTAGAATACTCTGGAGTTGGTCACGTTCAATGATGATGTACCCTTACATCTCACCTGTATGCCATACCAGTGTCTCCACACTCTTTGGTTAAGAGGACAACCAACCCATATGGTGTACAGTGACCTATGCTCGATAGAAGCTGTCATCCTTATTAACAGCTTATCATTTGGTCGTGAACAGTTTTAAGGACTAATCGATAAATCCTCTCTTTATCGAACTTAAATAGTCTGAAAGACTTCATCATAACAACGGAGTTCATTAGAAGATGAAAGCTTATGATGAAAATGCCAAATATATTTTATTTATTAACAAATCAATTACAATACTTGGTTGCTCAACCGTCAACAGCTTGACGATTGACTTTTTGGGACACATTTCTCAACATCCAGATGATCAATCGGGTCCGAAGTCCCGTCGTAGCTTTCAAACTGGGGGAGCTTGAAGTTTGGCGGGATCGGTTCCTGCATGATCATTTGAGAAAAGGGAGGGTCAGTGCAAATATCTTCACCATAAGCGGGGGGAGCATGGCGGAGTTCCTCAATCCGCCGGTTCATCTCCTGGAGTCTCTGGTCTAGGAAATCCTCTCGACTTCGAGTCTCGAGGGTCCTCTGGCAGAATGGGGGCAGGGATCTTCCAGGGGTGGAGTCATGATCCGATTGAGGGCTCTCCACCCTCGGGTTCGTTTTCCCAAGAAAGATGGGACGGCTGGCCCAAGTGGCCCACCCCGCCGTCGGATTCTGGTGTTCCGACGACACCCTTTCCAGGTGCACTGATGCCTGCGGCTGCTGCTGCTGCTGCATAGCCTGCACAGCTTCAGTGAGGCCTCTGACCTGCTGTGCTAGCAGATCAAACTGCTCTGCACCGACCACCATCGCCGGAGGAGGAGGAGGAGGTTGGGAAACAGAGGGTGAGGTAGGAGCCTGAGATCTGGCCATGGAGGCCGTGGATCATCGCGTGGACGCCTTGCGAGGAGGCATCGAGCAAGGACCGAGTGGAGAAAGGAGGAGGGGATGTCGGAAGAAATGCCCGGGGGCAGTCCCGTTGAGCGCTCCTTTAAGAACAAGGGTACTGAGAAGACACAGGCCCTTCCTCTAGCGCCAATCCTGTTGGTGCAAAAATCCGCTTGCGCCGGAGAGGCTGGAGTCGAGGGAGTCGCGGTCGCCGTCGAGACCTGCAAAAGAAGTCTAAACCAGAGGTGGGGTTGCTCCGGCAAGACCCTCCGACGCTTAAGTCAGTTCTCTGCCTCAACAAGAATAAAGCGCTCGAACGGAAATTTTAACAGAGTTTCTAGATAAAAATAAGAGCTTATAGAATAACGTATCTGGGGTTTCCCTTTTATAGACGGAGGGGGCAACAAATTGATAGTGACGCCTGTAACCGTCTGGCAGTGGGCCACCCAGAGTCAGGAAAAGTTTGTTGCGGAGAGTAGTGGGGTGGACCCGTGGGTATTATCGGGGCGTGCCACGTGGAGTCTGCCATGAGAAGCGGAGTGGCGTCCGTTGTCGCGACGTGCCAGAGGATAGAAGAATCACGCGGTATCCATCACAGGAAGTGGAGCAGGGCCGTGGCCATTATTACGGCCTGCCAAGGAGTGATGGAGCCGTGTGGAACCCATCGAAGGAGGTGGAGCAGGGTCGTGGGGTGATGGAGCCGCATGGAATCTGCCGCAGGGAACGGAGCAGAATCGCGGCCGTTACTGCAACGTGCTAGGGGTTGGAGGTCCGCTGGCTGAAGTTCGTCTGGAGTGTCTGGCGGAGAGAGGTAGTTAGCCATCTATCCAAGAGGAGCTCGAAATCCAGCTTTCGCAGGAGTTCAGATGAAGTCTTCCTTCAGTCACAGTCGGGGGCAGAGCCCGGACTCCTACGACCGAGGAAGGAACCTGGCTCCCGTAGGAGTCCAGGCGGAGCCTACCAGTAGTTGAAGTAGGCGATGGAGCCAGGCTCTCGTAGGGGTCCAGGTGGAGCTTACCAGCAGTTGAAGTTGGTGACGGAGCCTGGCTCCCGTAGGAGTCCGGGCGGAGTCTTCCTGCAATTAAGGTCGGGTATGAAGTCCGACTCCCGTAGGAGTCCGGACGGAGCTTACCAGCAGTTGAAGTTGGCGACGGAGCCCGACTCCCGTAGGAGTCCGGGCGGTTGAAGTTGGTGATGGAGCCCGACTCCAGTAGGAGTTCGGGCGGAGTCCTCCTTGCGGTTGAAGTTGGTGACGGAGCCCGACTCCCGTAGGAGTCCGGGCGGAGTCCTCCTTACGGTCGAAGTCATGGACGGAGCCCGACTCCCATAGGAGTCCGGGCGGTTGAAGTTAGTGATGGAGCCTGGCTCCCGTAGGAGTCCGGGCGGAGTCTTCCTGCAATTAAGGTCAGATGCAAAGTCTGGCTCCCGTAGGAGTACGGGCGGAGCTTACCAGCAGTTGAAGTTGGGAACGGAGCTCGACTGCCGTAGGAGTCCGGGCGGTTGTAGTTGGTGATGGAGCCCGGCTCCCGTAGGAGTTCGGGTGGAGTCCTCCTTGTGGTTGAAGTTGGTGACGGAGTCCAGCTCCCGTAGGAGTCCGGGCAGAGTCCTCCTTATGGTCGAAGTTGTGGACGGAGCCTGATTCCCGTAGGAGTCTGGGCGGTTGAAGTTGGTGACGGAGCCCAGCTCCTGTAGGAGTCTGGGTGGAGTCTTCCTGCAATTAAGGTCAGGTGCGAAGTCCGGCTCCCGTAGGAGTCCGGATGGAGCTTACCAGCAGTTGGAGTTGACGACGGAGCCCGGCTCCCGTAGGAGTCCGGGCAGAGCTTACCAGCAGTTGAAGTTGGTGATGGAGCCCTGCTCCCGTAGGAGTCCAGGCGGAGCTTACCAGCAGTTGAAGTTGGCGACGGAGCCCGGCTCCCGTAGGAGTCTGGGCGGAGTCCCCCTTACGGTCGAAGTCATAGACGGAGCCCGGCTCCCGTAGGAGTCCGGGCGGAGTCTTCCTTACGGTCGAAGTCGTGGACAGAGCCCGGCTCCCGTAGGAGTCCGGGCGGAGTCCTCCTTGCAGTTGAAGTCGTGGACGGAGCTCGGCTCCCGTAGGAGTCCAAGCGGTTGAAGTTGGTGATGGAGTCTTCCTGTGGTTGAAGTCGGGGACGGAGCCTGCAAGGGTCAATCCCACTGAGAACTTCGGCCGTGGGTATTTTATACCCAACAATATCCTAAAGCCTATCATCTAAGTGGTAGATGATTGAAATTAGTATATGAATTATCTAATAATAATAGTTATTTGACAAATTCATCATAAAAGTTTTATCTTTTTTAAATGAACTCCTGAATTATGATGAAGTCCTTAGAACCACAATCAGTCAATAAAGGAGGATTTATCGGATGGTTCTTAAATTGTTCATGATCAAATGATAAGTTATTAACAAGGACAATAACTTATCAAGTGTAGGTCACTGTATGCCATATGTGTTAGTTGTCCTCGTAATCAAGTGGTGTGAAGACACTGGTATGGCATCCAGGAGAGATGTAGGAGTACATCTGCATTGAACGTGACCAATGTAACACTCTATTGTCAAGAGTAGTTAGCTAAGACCAATGGGTATAAGTGTCCCTCCGACCTAAGATCACCACGGTGACTTGCAAGCAACTCACTGTGCTTTGGTGTCGGACTGTCTCTATTTTTAATATAGATTCGAAAGATTTTTGGGCACAGTCAAGTACTTGTGAAGTCGGTGTATGAGTCAAGATGGGATTGACCACTTCTGATTAACTTCAGGAAGAGAATGTCTCGCTGTGTTTCAATTTAGCAAAACCTGGGCCTGGGTAATCCTCGTGAGGAGTCATGAGATTTACAAAATTTTGAGACACAATAGAGATGACTTACATGAGTGTTGACAGCATACTCGAAGTCATCTTGAGTATTATTGATCAAAAGGATGAATTATATGGTAACCATGGGTCAGGATTCTTAGAATGTTGCTTTGCACACATTCGACCTATCTGGACGTCGGGAACCATTGCTAGATGGTTACTTCGACTGGTACAAGAATTGGTTTCTATGCTACCAGCTTAGGTTCGAACCTATAGGGTCATACACATAAGATGTTGTAACCTAATCAGATGGTTAATCGATGATTGAGAATCATTCTAAGGTTAAACAATCAATGTGATTGATGTTTGACCTAATGCAAGTGTTGCAGGAGGATCATTAGCAATTGGATTGCTAATTGGCTCAATCTGATTGAGCAATTAAGCTAAGATTAAGTCTAATTGAATATGATTTAATTATAAATAGTTTGGATTTAATTGGATTAAGTCTAATTGGTTTATTGGATAAGCCAGTTGCAAGGGAGAATAAGTCTCTGTTTGACTAGGACTTGTATGCACCTAATTCTAAATTAAGTTAGAATTTAAATTAAATATGATTTAATCTAATTTAATTATACTCTTAGTTAGACTAGGATCATCATTAATTATATTACAATTAATTTAAATTGGGTTCAAAGTATTTGACCTAATCTAAATAAGAATCCTAGTTAGACTAGGATTCTATCTTCTCTTGCGCCACCTAAGAAAATCAAAGCCCACACCCACTAATTAATTTCAGATAATTTTTCTATAATTTTTAAATCTAAGGGAAGTAATCTCATACCACTTATTTTAGAGATTTGAATCAGATTTGATCTGGTTCAATATGAAAATTAATTTGGTTCATTGTGGAAAGTGGTTTAGCCTATTTCTTGAAAGAGTCCCTCTTCACAATGACTCTTCCCTCCCTCTCTTGCACCAACTTCTCCCATGTTTATCCTCCTTTTTGTTGCCCTTTTTGTGGTTGTTTTAATGCTATCTATGAAATAAATGAGATAGGGGGCATCCAAGAGTTGGACGCCCCAAGGACTCCTTGTTAGACTAGGTCTTATGACCTAGTCTGCCATATAAAAGGATGCCGCCCCTTATGCCATGATATAGGAGTCAAAAATTTATGAAAAATTGAGAGAAATACCAGAGGGGAACGAGGAAGACTTGAGAGGTTTGAGGCACTAAAATCCATGTAGGAGAGTCCTCTAACAAGAGATCAAAAGTTGATGTCTTGTAGAGAAGAAAAGTAAGAGAGAAGATTGTCTTCTCTTATTAGTTTTCTTTCATATTTTTTCCTCTTTGTTTTTGTGTTTTTATGTGATAAAAATATGAGAGAAAAAGAAGGATTACATGGGTGGTTTGAGGTATCAAAATTCTTGGAGGAAAGTCTTCAATCAAGAGATCAAAGGTGGATGTCTTGTAGAGAGAAAGGTAAGAGAGAAGGTGGTCTTCTCTTATTGTTTTTCCTTTCATATTAATATCTCTTTGTTTTATATATTTTTTTTTATATGATAAAAAAATATGAAAGAGAAAGAGGGATGGCGTGGTGAATTTATGCTCCAAAGAGTTGGAGCATGGTGATCTTATTTTGGACATGATATGATCATGTTCTGATGGAAGAAGAAGAAGAAAAGAAGATCTTTTCTTAAGGTTTCTTTTAGAACCCTTCTTCTCCATAAATTATGAGATTTTTCTATGAGAAAAATCAGATATCATAAAATTTGAAAACTAAAAAAATATCAAGAGAAGAAGGTCTTCTCACATCCTAGCATGGAGATGTTTTCAGGATATCAATTGTTGATGTACTGAAGGAGAAGATCTGTCTTCTCTTAGGACCCTTTTCTATTAAATATTAATTTTGATTTTAGGAAGGTCAAAAGGTTTGACTTCTTTCTTATTTCTCTTCATATTCTTCATTTCTTGGAATATCAAAGAGATCCAAAGAATATTTTTTAGATTAACCATCTGGAGGGATCTGTAAGAAGCTAGCACTTTGAGCGGATCTTCGTTCGATGAACCTTCGATTTTGTTGCAGCCTCATGTGGATCACCTGTAGAGGCCGAACACATGTGTGGCTCCAAAGATAACAAAAAAAATCAACCATAAAGTTTTTGATCCGCATGAAGGTAAGAGATCTGATCTCTTCTTTTATCTAGATATGATCTAAGTTTTAGATCTGAAACTATTTCAGATCTAGGGTATTGATTTGATCAATATCAAATTTTTTATTTTCTGATTTATAGATGCAATATGACATGTTATAGATCCTAATTGTAGGGTTTAATAATTTGATTACATGCATTTATAGATTAAATTATTTAATTTATATGTTCCACTGTGTTATATTTCAAAAAAAAACTGTTGAAATTCATGCATGAAACCCTGCACCTTTTCCAACACTTATTCCCTTAATATCAGCCATGGTCCAGTCTATTGCTTCATGATTCTTTTTCAGAATGGCTAGCAACTCCTCTTCTTGTTTAGGATTGAGGTCAGATGCGATAATTACATGCAAAGTTTCCTCTAGACCTAAATATGCATACTTAAGGTGCTCGGGGAGTGGTTTCAATTCTAATTTGGGTGCCTCCTCTATTGATGGTTTGGATGATGGATTAATCATTTTTATGATTGATTCAATGGAAGGTTCTTGTCTCTGACTATTTCTATTATCTATAAGAATTTTTTTGATTTTCTCAGATTCATTGATTGGCCAAAAACTAGACTCGAAATCGACTTCCTCATCGTTAATGTCAATGGATTCATAAATTTTCTCTTGAATTACATTTACATCAGCATGCTGGGTAGATTCTTATTCTAGATTGAATATATTCAGCTCAATGGTCATGTTTTCGAAAGATAGCTTCATAAGTCCATTTCGACAATTAATTTCAGTATTTGCAGTAGCTAAGAATTATCTTCCTAAAATAACTGGGATATAATCCTTGGGGTTTGCAACTGGTTCGGTCTCTAAAATGATAAAATCTATAGAAAAGATAAAATTATCAATCTTGATTAAAATATCTTCTACCATTCCTTTAGGGATCCTAAGAGATCTATTTGCTAATTGTAATGTGATTTTTGTCGATAGAAATTTTTCTAATCCTAGTTACTTATATACTGAAAATGGAAGAATATTTATACTAGCTCCTAAATCTAGCAAGGCCTTCTCAATATGGGTTTCTCCAATATCACATAAAATTATCGAAGATCCTGGATCTTTATATTTTATTGGCACATGACTGGATAAGTATGAGCTCACACTTGCTGCTAAATATGCTCTCTTGGGTACATTGGTGGTTCTTTTCTTGATCAAAGATCTTTTAAAAATTTAGCATAGGTCGGAACTTGTTTAATCATATCTAGAAGAGGGATATTCACTTGGACTTGCTTAAATACCTCTAAAATTTTATCCAAATATTCCAATTTTTTATTGGACCTCAGTCGATTTGGAAAAGGAGCTCTAGAAATTATGGATTTTGGGCTTAGCATACTATCAGGATTAGGAGCTTGAGTTTGTAAGGTAGGTTATTCATAAGGTGACTCAACAAATGAGTTTCCTCTATCATCGGATGTATCTACCTTATTGTCCACTTGTTTTTCAGATCTTAAGGTGTGAATAGCATTCACATGATTGACTTGGTTTCCTTGTTGGGGTCGTGGATCATTTTGGTTTCTCAGATTAGGTTCAGGTTGGCTTGGTAGCTTACCTCATTCTCACTCGCTCATAGCAGAGGCTAGCTGACCTACTTGCATTTTCAAACGGCCAATGGCTTGGGTGTTAGTGTTTATGAGTTGATCCATGGTTTGCATGAAATTGCTAAGTATGGCATTGGTGTCAGTATTGGATTTGGCCAGGACTTCTAAGCTTTTCTCTAGAGAACTAAGTTTCTTCTCATTATTGAAGCCTGGTGGGTTGTTTATCATAGGGTTAGGCCTTGGATTTTGCTGGTTGAAGCTAAGACCACCTACATTTGGGTTTTGTGACCATAAAAAGTTTGGATGATTCCTCCATCCTGGGTTATATGTGGGTGCATAGGGATTGTTCACTGGTCTCTGGTATGTGGCATTTACCTATGCACATCTATTTTCTATTGGGTTTATCAGGAAGGGACATTCTTCAAGGACATGGTCGGTTGCACTACATGCGTTGCACATAGGTGTAGAAACTTGGTTCACACTGGCGGGTCTTTGTAGTTCTAAGGCCTCTAACCTACGTGTTAACATTGCAATTTTAGGCTCTACAGCTAGAAAAGTTTGAATTTGATGCATTCCTCCTCTTGAAGGTGTTGGTTTCTCAAGTTTTCTAGTTGTTTTCCATTATAAATTTTTCTCATCTAGGTCTTCTAGAAATTGTCAGGCTTCAGTGGGTTTCTTATACATGAATTGACCCTGGCATATAGACTCTAGCATAATTCTAGAATTTGAATCTAGCCCTTCATAAATTATCTGGCATAGCCTCCAGATTTTTATTCCATGGTGTGGGCATTGGGTTAAGAGGTTCTTAAAGCGATCGAAGTATTTCCAAAATGATTCTCCAGCTAGTTGGTAAAATTGGTTTATCTCATTCCTAATCCTAGCTATTTTATGATGGAGAAAGAACTTCTTTAGGAACACTCTTACAAAACCCTCCTAGGTTATGACAGATTGGTTTGGAAGACTATAGAGCCACTTTTTAGCATTGTCCTTAAGGGCAAAATTGATCAGTCTTAGCTTAACCTCATCCTCCGACAGTTGTTGCAGCCTCATGGTTGCACAAATCTCTTCAAACTCTCTAATGAATATGTATGCATCCTCTATTCTCATAAATTTTGAAAGCATGTTAATAATTTGAGGTTTAATTTCAAAGTTGTTTGAAGTGGGTTGGGGCAACCTGATGCAAGAAGGTTGGACGGAACCGACTAGATAACATAAATCCTTAAGGGTTTGGGGCTGATTGGGTTCTCCCATTGTAAAAGTTGTTGGGTTTGAAATAGAAATCTAATTAATTCTTACTAGTCGACCCGACACCCTTTTCCATGAAGGAAGTGAAAAAAATATTTTTTCTTCTATTTTTTTTTTCCAATCAAGTTTTTAATCAAAAGAAGAGAAAAAAAAGAAAAGGGGTCCTGACTAAGGTTTTCTTAATTCTAGACAGCTCCTAACTGCCAAAATCATCTTCGAGCACTCCAAGTTCAAAATCGACTAATCAAATCAGCTAGGTAAGTGTAAGTTGGTGGGAGTTTCCCCGTACTTTCGCAACAGACCTAATTAGATAACCATCTTTCTTCGGAACATAGTTCTTGAACCACTTTTCTAGACACCGATAGGCTAACCCACTTGAACCTGATCCAACTCTTGAGTTTTCTTATCCTAATGAGCTCGAATGTCCCTAAGGCTAGCATCTAATTCATTTATTTAAGGATTAGGTTACGTAGATGCAAGGAGGTGATTTGTGGGCTAAGGAAGGATGATCAAATCCCTATCTTATCTGATTAATGGGTGATGCCCTTAAGATATATTATGAAAATGCAATGCAAAGAAAGCAAGGTGACCAAATAAAGTGGATGATTTTTAAAATTTAGTTATTTCTTTATATTAATTAAATCTTATGCTATTAGTATTTTTTTATATTAATCTAATTATAAAAAATAAAGTAAATATTGAGTTTTGAATAAGTGAGTTGCGAAAGAAATAAAAAAATTCAATAAAGAAAATAAATTAGTTAATAAGAAAATGAAACTTATGCAATCTAAATATAATGAGATAATTCTAATCGAAAGGTGGAAAATTAACTAAGCAAATAAAGCAGCACTTAAAAGAAAAATTTAATAATTAAAGGTAACAATTTTTTTTATGTAAATCAAAATATATCCTAGGACAACCATACAATGTAACTTCAAGTTACATCAAGGCAACCTTATGTCAGGATAAATTTTGATTAAACTAGAAAGATAGAAAGAAATTACTAAAACTAAAACTACAACCATGAAGAACATGAATCTGAAATACAATTTAAACACGTCAATTCCCGACAATAGCGTCAAAAATTTGATGTGTCTTAAATTTACTGCAAGCGCACGGTGTGCAATGTAGCACGTCCAATGAGTACGAGTTGATCCCATGAAGAATTAGATTTTAAATTGTATTTAAATACTTGCTCAGGTGAGCTTTAGAGAAAAAGAGAAGAGATTGTTTGTTGAATTACGAACTACCAAAGCAGTAAACTAATTAATTATAAAGATAAATTATCTAAAAGATCTAGGACTCTTGAATCTACTAGACCAATAAATTAGAGAGCCTTCCTATGATTTCTCTTATAATGTCCCTTGATCAAGGTGTAAAACATGAACAAGTATGGACCATGAAAAGATTTAACTCAACTATAATCCATCAAGTATTTTATTTTTATCCTAATTAAGAGACTCTTCTTTTCTTCTCTTTTCTCTTATGTTGCCCAAGCATAGGCTATGAAGGGATTCTGATCCGACTATAACCCATCAAGGTTTTCATAAGAAAAGAAAATAAATGGTTTAGAAAATTTTAAGCCTTCTACCAATCATCCACTCTTGCACCGAATCAAGTATGGACTATGAAGGGATTCTGACCCAATGATAGCTCATCAAGTCTCTTGACGAGAGAGATGAAGGGAGAAGGACTCTAAAAATTAAAAGCTTGAAAAGAGAGATTCAATAGAGCAGGCTTCTATTCATGATCTAGCTTCATCACAAATTTCAGAGGGATTACTTAGCCAGACATAGTTGATTTGAAGTCAAAAATAATAAAACAAACACTAATTCTACTTGCTGGAATTGAACTTATGGAAATTAAAACTTACAAAATTAAAAGATACAGAAATTTAAACTCCCAAATTGCAGAAATTAAAATTATAAAAATTAAATAGAAAAAAAATAACTAATTTATTTCTAAATAAAAATTTTGATACAAAATTTTTTAATTCCTAAGCCATTAACAAGGTTTGGAGTTTAAACAGAAAATAAAATCTCTTACAGAACCAGACTTCTCTCCTTCTCTTGGCTTGGGATCAACCTTTCCTTGGCTGACTCTCCTTCTCGTGTGTTGGAAGGGTGGAGAAAAGTGGGACTTGGCTAACTCTCCTTCTCGTGTGTTGGAAGGGTGGAAGAAAGTGAGAACAAAGTGACTAAAAAGTTTTAAAGGTGGGTGTTGGTGCAAAAATCTGCTTGCGCCGGAGAAGCTGGAGTCGAGGGAGTCACAGTCGCCACCGGGACCTGCAAAAGAAGTCTAAACCGAAGGTGGGATTGCTCCGACAAGACCCTCCGATGCTCAAGTCAGTTCTCTACCTCAACAAGAATGGAGTGCTCGAACGGAAATTTTAGCAGAGTTTCTAGGTAAAAATGAGAGCTTATAGAATAACGTATCTGGGGTCCCCTTTTATAGGTGAAAAGGGGGCAGTAGACTGATAGTGACATCTGTAACTGTCTGGCAGTGGACTGCCCGGAGTCAGACGGAGTTTGTTGCAAAGAGTAGTGGAGTGGGATCGTGGCCACCGTCGAAACGTGACACGTGGAGTCTGTTGCGGGTAGTGGAACGGCGCCCGTTGTCACGACTTGCCAGAAGGTGGGTGGAATCGCGTGGTATCCATCGCAGGGAGTGGAGCAGAATCATGGTCATTATAGCGATCTGTCAGGGAGTGATGGAGCCACACGGAATCTGTCGCAGGGGGTGGAGCAGTATCGTGGTCGTTGCTGCGGCCCACCATCGGGCCCAGGCCTATCGGCTGAAGTTCAACTGGAGTGTCTGGCGGAGAGAGGTGGTTGGCCACCTGTCTGAGAGGAGCTCAGAGTCCGGCTCCCGTAGGAGTCCGGATGAAGTCTACTTTCAATCGGAGTTGGGGACGAAGCCCGGCACCCGTGGGAGTCTGGGTGGAGTCCATCTGCAATTGGCATCGAGGGTGAAGTCCGGCTCCCTTAGGAGTCCGGACGATGCTTACCTGCAGTCGAGGTTGAGGACGAAGTCTGACTCCCGTAGGAGTCCAGGTGGAGTTCCCCCATGGCCGGAGTCGGAGGCGAGATCCGGCTCCCGTAGGAGTCCGGTTGAAGTCTTCCTGTAGCTGGAGTTGGGGACGAGATCCGGCTCCCGTAGGAGTCCGGTCGAAGTCTACCTGCAATCAATGTCAGGGATGAAGTCCGGCTCCCTTAGGAGCCCAGACAGAATTTACCAGTAGTCGAAGTTGGGGATGAAGTCCGGCTCCCGTAGGAGTCCGGATGGAGTTTCTCCATGGCCAGAGTTGGAGGCGAGATCCGGCTCCCGTAGGAGTCCGATCGAAATCTACCTGCAATCAAAGTCAGGGATGAAGTCCGGCTCCCTTAGGAGTCCGGACAAAATTTATCAGTAGTCAAAGTCAGGGATGAAGTCTGGCTTCCGTAGGAGTCCGGACGGAGTTTCCCCGTGGCCGAAGTCGGAGGCGAGATCCGGCTCCCGTAGGAGTCTGATTGAAGTCTTCCTGTAGCTGGAGTTGGGGACAAGATTCGGCTCCCGTAGGAGTTCGGTCGAAGTCTACCTGCAATCAAAGTCAGGAATGAAGTCCGGCTCCCTTAGGAGTCCGGATGAAATTTACCAGTAGTCAAAGTCGGGGATGAAGTCTGGCTCCCGTAGGAGTCCGGACGGAGTTTCCTCGTGGCCGGAGTCGGAGGCGAGATCCGGCTCCCGTAGGAGTCCGGTTGAAGTCTTCCTGTAGATGGAGTTGGGGACGAGATCCGACTCCCGTAGGAGTCCGGTCGAAGTCTACCTGCAATCAAAGTCAGGGATGAAGTCCGGCTCCCTTAGGAGTCCGGACGAAATTTACCAGTAGTCAAAGTCGGGGACAAAGTCCGGCTCCCGTAGGAGTCCAGACAGAGTTTCCCCGTGGCTGGAGTCGGAGGCGAGATCCGGCTCCCGTAGAAGTTCGGTTGAAGTCTTCCCGTAGCTGGAGTTGGGGACGAGATCCGGCTCCCGTAGGAGTCCGATCGAAGTCTACCTGCAATCAAAGTCAGGGATGAAGTCCGGCTCCCTTAGGACTCCGGACAAAATTTACCAGTAGTCAAAGTCGGGGACGAAGTCCGGCTCCCGTAGGAGTCCGGACGGAGTTTCCCCATGGCCGGAGTCGGAGGCGAGATCCGGCTCCCGTAGGAGTCCGGTTGAAGTCTTCCTGTAGCTGGAGTTGGGGACGAGATCCGGCTTCCGTAGGAGTCCGATTGAAGTCTACCTGCAATCAATGTCAGGGACGAAGTTCGGCTCCCTTGGGAGTCCGGATGAAATTTACCAGTAGTCAAAGTCGGGGATGAAGTCTGGCTCCCGTAGGAGTCTGGACGGAGTTTCCCCGTAGCCGGAGTCGGAGGCGAGATCCGGCTCCCGTAGGAGTCCGGTTGAAGTCTTCCTGTAGCTGGAGTTGGGGACGAGATCCGACTCCCGTAGGAGTCCGGTCGAAGTCTACCTGCAATCAAAGTCAGGGAGGAAGTCCGGCTCCCTTAGGAGTCCGGACGAAATTTACCAGTTGTCAAAGTCGGGGACGAAGTCCGGCTCCCGTAGGAGTCCGGACGGAGTTTCCCCGTGGCCGAAGTCGGAGGCGAGATCCGGCTCCCGTAGGAGTCCGGTTGAAGTCTTCCCGTAGCTGGAGTTGGGGACGAGATCCGTCTCCCGTAGGAGTCTGGTCGAAGTCTACCTGCAATCAAAGTCAGGGACGAAGTCCGGCTCCCTTAGGAGTCCGGACGAAATTTACCAGTAGTCAAAGTCGGGGATGAAGTCCGGCTCCTGTAGGAGTCCGGACGGAGTTTCCCCGTGGCCGGAGTCGGGGGCGAGATCCGGCTCCCGTAGGAGTCCGGTTGAAGTCTTCCTGTAGTTGGAGTTGGAGACGAGATTCGGCTCCTGTAGAAGTCCGGTAGTTGTAGAAATCTGTCGTTAGTGAAGTTCGGCTGTTGGTGAGGTCCGAGGCAGATCGGAGAGGTACCATCTGCAGTTGAAAGCCGGATGAGTCTTGGGAGGATCAATCCTGCTGTGAACTTCGGCTGAGGGTATTTTATACCCAACACCAGTCCCCCTACTTTCGAGTTTCGAATTTTGAATGAAGGAAGTACAGAGAAATTTTCGCAGTCAAAGTTAACCCCTTGAATCCTGTGCGCGACCGCCCCCAGATATTTTGGCATTAAATGCGTGCGTGCTGGAGTCTTTTCTAATCAGGGTGGTTCGAAGGGACCCTTCAGAATCCCCACTGGCGCGCTGGCCCAGATACGACGTAATAATGGCTCCATCAGCTGTCAGCTGCTTTTAGCCGCCTGTTGAGGCGAGTGGGACATGCGTCGAGTGCGGGTCGGCCTGGGAGGATTCGCGATCATTATGGCACCGGATCCCAGAGTCTATTTAAACCCGCCTTTCCGCCTGAAAGTTCTACCGGTATCCGCCTTTTCTTCAAGAGCCCTGACCTCCCTTGGCGTCTTCCTTGGCCCTAGGCATCTTCCGAGTCATCCCTGTCCTCGCCCTTCTGCATCCTCCAGAGCGATCTAGGTTAGTCCCAGAACCTTCATTTTTCTTCTTGCCACCTAGGGGGCCTTTTCTCCTGTCGTATTCCTCTGATTTGGTCTCCCACAACCTCTCATCCTTTGTCCCATCCGATTTCTCTGGGATCTTTAGGGCTTTCGTCTGAAGTCGTTCGAAATGTCTTCCAGCATCTCCGCCTCTGGCGGTTCAGGGAGTTCCTCCACCTCAGCCCCCCAGGACCCCCATTCTGTAGACGAACCCACATCTGGGATTGGGCTTCACCCAGTTTTTGCGCCGAGCACCATTCCCTGCTCTCTGACTCCGGATGAACTCCTGCTGATAAGGGTTCAGTACGGAGTTCCTCCAGAGTACAACCTGGAGCTTCCTGGCTCTTCCGATCGGGCTAGCACTCCCCCACCCGATCATTTTTGCCTGTATCAGGAGGCGTTCCGTGCCGAACTCCGGCTTCCTCTTCTGCCCTTTGTTGTTGCCCTTTTCCGCTTCTTAGATATCTCCTTGGCTTCGGTGGCTCCGAATTCCTTTAGGTTTTTAATAAGATTTCTTTCCCTTTGCCATGTAGTTGAGGTTCAGCCATCCCTTTCTTTGTTTAGGTATTTCTACACTTTCAAGTGCCACCCTTCGGTGAAGGACTGGTGGTATTTCTCCCTCCAGTTTGGCAAAAAGGGGTTGCTGAAGGGTGCTCCCTCTTCAATCCACAACTAGAAGAGGAAATATCTCTTCGTCCACTACCCGACCCTGAGACTGGGCTTGCCCCCTTGGGGCTCTCTGAGGGACTCTGTCCGCCGGGCTCCCAGCCTGGGAGAGGACGACCTTCAGGCCGCCCGAAAGCTTCTTGACTATTCCGCTCCTTCCCTTCCCAACCTTCTGAAGGAGCAATTTTTGTTCAACATCGGCTTGAGCCCCCAAGATCCTGCAAGTATTCCATCTTTTCTCTTCTCTTCTTTTCCTCCGTCCTCCTTCTTTCTCTCTTCTTTTCTTCTCTCCCTTTTCTTCTTTCTCTTTTCTTTTCTTCTTCTTCTCTCTTCTTCTCTCTTTTTTTTTTTTTTTGCGTGCCACTTCTTCCTTTTTTACCCTATCACTAATTTTCGATTTTTTTTTTTTTTAGGAATGGACGTCGAAGCCGCACGGATGCTCGCCAGGGGCCTCAAGGCCCACAAAAGAAAAGGTGCCGCAGCCTCTGGATCAGCAAAGAAGGCCAGAGTGGAGGAGACGAATTCGGTCGCGCCTGCCTAGGCGGCTCCCACGATCGACGTTCCTTCGGACGCCGAACCACCGGCCCCCCGGGCCTCTTCAAGGAGCCCACCAACTGAGGCTCCCATTTTGGGGGTCCGTTCTACGGAGGTGCCCGGAGTTGAGAGGGGGATGAGAAGGAAGTCAGTGGCCCACAGGGGGAGTAGCCGTCGAGCCATCGTGGAAGAGTCCCTCTGTTCCGAAGAAGGGCTGGAGAACCCCTTCAATGATAGGGACTTGATCAAGCGGCTGATCAACAGCTGCATTCTGCCCAAAGTCATCGAGAGGATCGACTGCGTCGATCCTGAGCAGCAGGTTTGGGACTCCTTAGGGTCCTTTCTCGAGGTAAACAAATCTTCATTTAATTAACTTTTCGACCCCTGCTCTGATCCTCTAGCCGTCCTTATAGATTAGGCACCAGCTCCTTGCCAACATCGAGGCGACGAACCGGGTGAGGAGGAATGCCATCCAAGCGGAGGAGCATCGTCGGGCCGAAATCACCCGTCTCGAAGAGAAGGCAGCCGAGGTAATCGCCCTCCAAGAGGCCCTAGAAAGAGAGAAACATGCCCGGGAGGAAGAGAAGCAGACCTCGGAGGAGACGGTGAGAAAGGCGGAGGCCGAGGTTGCCAACTTGGCTGAGCAGATTCCAATCCTGGTCTCGGAGGCCAGGGTTCTTATGGTAGAGGAGTTCAAGGCCTCCGCGGAGATGAGGAACCTGAATGTCCGATTCGGCCAGGAAGCGTTCATCAAGGGGTTCAAGCTCTGCCAGGAGAAGGTGGCCAGAAAATTTTTGGAGTTCGACCTCAGATGAGGCCGGTCCCTCTCCTGCTGCCACTACTGCCGCAGCCCCCCTTCCAGGGACATCGAGCTCCCCCACCCCTACCATAGAGGTCTGAGACCTCCGACCTTGTAGTTTTTTTTTGCTGCAATTTTTCCTTTTCTTTTTGTCTTTAAGAAACATTCGATCAATAAAGTTGAATTTTTTGTCGTGGATGGCTTCTCCCTTCTTCCTTTCCCCTTTCTGCTTTTCTTTCTGTGATGAGATGCGCCTTGACGCTTTTATCTCCCGATGGCAATGCCTTGCTGAAGCACTTCCCCTGCCCCTGGGGATCCCGCTGAAGTCCACGATCCGGCGACTGAGGAAGTAAGTTCTTCACTTGACAAAAGGGGCAAAGAAGATGGAAGGCGAGCTTCGCAGGTTGAGAGAGGGTCACTCTGAAGCCACCGCAGACGCCACCCGCTTTCGAAATCTCCACATGAAGGGAATCATGGAGTACAGCTGGAGGAAGGCGGACTTCGTGAAGGAGCTTGAGGAATACAAGAAGAGCGCCAGTGATCGAATTTGGGCTCAAGCTGTCAAGATCAGTGCTCTCAGGGTGGAACTGTCGGCTGTGAAGGAGAGGATCGGCCAGCTGGAGGGAAGCTCATCCCGACTCTTGGCCCAGGCTGACGGCGACCGAGAGTGGTCGAAGAAGGTCTCCGACCTTCAGCAGCAGCTCCAAGATGCCACGGTGAGCTATGACATGCATCGGGCTGGCTGGTGCAGGCAGGTGGATGAATACCAAGGGAGGCTCAAGGTGGCGACCGACGAAGTCGCCCGTCTTCAAAGGCAGTTGGCTGACAGGGCTCAGCTCGCTTCCTCTCGGGACTCCAATGAACTCCAATCCCTAAGAAGAACTACAGAAGGGCTTTTTGTCACCCTTGGGGAGGGGAAGGCCGAGCTGCAGCAGTTGAAGATCCAACTGGTGTGTGAGCAGCAGGCCGTCAAGGATGCTGAGACAGAATCCGAGGTCCAGAGGAAGAGGCGTCGAGAGGCGGAGAACGAAAGCCAGTGGCTCCGTCGGGCACTCCAGGATGCACTGCTGAAAAAGGGAGAGCTAGAAGAAGAAGTTGAAAATCTGTGGCAGTCCTGGATAAGGGGCGAAGCAGATAATTCGAGATCGGAAGGAGCAAAGCTTCCCTAAGGCTCTTTTTGGCCTTCCGTCTTTCTATGCATACATTTTCTCTTTTGTTGTTTTGTTTTGCTCTCGTCGTTTCATTTTTCTTCCTTTGGCCTTCTGGGCTTCGTGGTGTATATTTCATAAATGGAATGAAAAGGAGATTTCGTGTTACCTTGTCCATGTACTGTGTTGAATCATCACCCGTCGAACTTCTTTCATCTTTTGACTTGTCCGACTTTAGCGTCGCTTGGAGGTGTCCAGCCATCGCTACGCTGACTTGCTTTTCTTATCGTCCACGGCCATAGGCTCGAGCCTGATGGTCCGAACTCTGCGTTACCTCGAAGGCATCGCTGCTTTCTTGACCTGTGTCGAGAGCCTTCTTAGAGGCCGGGGATGTTTGGTAGGAACTTCCCGTCTTTGTTGAGGCGAGGCTCCTTAGATCTTTGGTGCAGTTTATTTTTCATCTGTCGTCGGCATTATTCGTCGCTCTCCTTTTTAGTTTTCCTCCTCTCTTCAAGTGAGGATCCTCCCTTTGCTTTTTGAGGGGTCGCATAGAAGTGTTGAGGTGCCATTGAGGGGACTTTTCCCTTTACCCAATTTTATTGGGTGATCGAGTTTTTGTCACCGTCGGGATGAGGTTCTCCTTCTGTTCTTGACGTAGTTGATCTCTGCTTAGGTTAGGACGAGGTTCTCATCCTGTCCCCAACGGGACTGTGGGGGCGCATAAGGGTCATTGCAAGGGCCTCTCCCCCCACCCGGTCTAAAAGAACCGGGCCTTCGATTTTGCTCATGTTAGGGCGAGGTTCTCCTCCTGTCCCTAACAAGGCTGTGGGGGCACAGTGGGCGCTGTTCGGCCTCTCCCCCCATCCGGTCTAAGAGGAATCGGGCCTTCGACTTTGCTCATGTTAGGGCGAGGTTCTCCTCCTATCCCTAACAAGGCTGTGGGGGTGCATGTGGGCACTGTTCGGCCTCTCCCCCCATCTGGTCTAAAAGAACCGGGCCTTTGACTTTGCTCATGTCAGGGCGAGGTTCTCCTCCTGTCCCTAGCATGGCTGTGGGGGCACATTAGGGCGTTGTAGGACCTCTCTCCCCATCCGGTCTAAAAGAACTGGGCCTTTGACTTTGCTCATGTTAGGGTGAGGTTCTCCTCCTGTCCCTAATATGGTTCAGGGAGCATTCGAGAGCCGTTAAACGGGCCTTCCCCCGATCCGATCTTACAATAATCAGACTTTCACTTGGCTCATGTTAGGACGAGGTTCCCCTCCTGTTCCTAACATGACCTTGTGTTAATTGTTCGAAGGGGTCATCCCCAATCGTGACTGATCCATGCCAAAAGAGAAAGACATGCAAAGTTCGAAAGGAATTTAGATTCAGAGCAAAGTCATGAGCAGTACATTTACAGGTTTCTCGAGTTCCGCAGTCATGGAAGGTTCGCCCCTCCTTGAGGCCCTCCGGTGATGGAGTCGATGGTTCCGATCGGAGGTCGATCTCCGGGCTGCTCCTCTCTCCTTGGCGGTTCGGGTTGCGGTAGGGCCCTTGGCCGATCTTCTCTACCCTCAGGCCGACGTCGAATGAACCTATCGAGTCGACCTCGCCGGATGAGCTCCTCGATCTCGTCTCGAAGCTGGATGCATTCCTCCGTGTCATGGCCGTGGTCGCGATGGTAGAGACAGAACTTGTTGGGGTTGTACTTCCTGGGGTGTGTGCGCATCCTTTCAGGCTTGGAGAGCTGCTCCCTGACCTCCATCAGTACCTGGGTCTTTGAGACGTTGAGGGGGGCGTAGTTGCGGAATCTTCTTGGTGGAGAACTCCGCCGAACCCCACGATCCGAACTTCTCTGCTTACGTACCCGGGGCAGAGTTTGGACATGCTTGTGCCCAGGAGGGGATCGAGAACGTGGCCGAGCCTCTCTCGGCCCTTTTTCGACTGCGGGCTTACCCGAGTCTCTCGCCTGCTGTTCTCTTGCAGTCTCCTCATCCTTCATTTTGAAGGCTTCTTCTGCTCGGGCGTACCCCTCGGCCCGAGCCAATAGATCAGCAAAATTTCTGGGGTATTTCTTCTCCAGGGAGAACAAAAGGTCATTCTTCTGAAGGCCGCCCTTCAGAGCGGCCATTGCTACTGACTAGTCCAAGTTTCGGACCTCCAGCACGGCGACATTGAAGCGGTTGATGTAGGCTCGAATGGACTACCCCTCCCTCTGCTTGATATTGATGAGGGACTCCGAACCCTTCCGGGGGCACCGGCTGCTAACAAAATGGACCACAAATTGATGGCTCATTTGATCAAAGAAAAAGATGGTACCCAGCTTCAGCACCGAGTACCAGTTTCTCTCCGCTCCCTTCAAGGTGGATGGGAAGGCTCGGCATAGAATGGCGTCAGGTGCGCCATGAAGCAGCATCATCATCCGGAAGGCCTCCAGATGATCAACCGGGTCTGAAGTCCCGTCGTAGCTTTCGAACTGGGGGAGTTTGAAGTTCGGCGGGATGGGTTCCTGCATGATCATTTGAGAAAAGGGAGGGTCAGTGCAAATATCTTCACCATAAGCGGGGGGTGCGTGGCGGAGTTCTTCGATCCATCGGTTCATCTCCTGGAGCCTCCAGTCCAGGAAATCCTCTCGACTACGGGTCTCGAGGGTCCTCTGGCAGAATGGGGGTAGAGATCTTCCAGGGGTGGAGTCGTGGTCGGACTGGGGGCTTTCCACCCTTGGATTCATCTTTCCGGGAAAGACTGGGTGGCTGGCCCAAGTGGCGCATCCCGCCGTCAGGTTTGGAGTTCCGACGATGCTCTTTCCGACCACACCGATGCCTGCGGCTGCTGCTGCTGTTGCATGGCCTGCACAGCTTTAGTTAGGCCTCTGACCTGCTGCACCAGCAGGTCGAATTGCTCCGTGCCAACCACCATCTTCAGAGGAGGAAGCAGAGGCTGGGAGACTGGAGGTGAGGCCGGAGCCTGTGATCTGGCCGCGGAGGCCGTAGATCGCCGTGTGGATGCCCTACGGGGAGGCATCAGGCGAAGATCAGGTGGGAGAAGGAGGAGTGGATGTCGGAGAAGATGATCAGAGGTGGTCCCGTTGAGCGCTCCTTTAAGAACAAGGGTACTGTGAAGGTTCGCCATCCTTTCTCTAGCACCAATCCTGTTGGTGCAAAAATTCACTTGCGTCGGAGAAGCTGGAGTCGAGGGAGTCGCGGTCGCCATCAGGACTTGCAAAAGAAGTCTAAACCAGAGGTGGGGTTGCTCCGGCAAGACCCTCCGATGCTCAAGTCAGTTCTCTGCCTCAACAAGAATAGAGTGCTCAAACGAAAATTTTAGCAGAGTTTCTAGGTAAAAATGAGAGCTTATAGAATAACGTATCTAGGGTCCCCTTTTATAGGCGAAAAGGGGGCAGTAGACTGATAGTGACATCTATAACTGTCTGACAGTGGACTACCCGGAGTCAGGCGGAGTTTGTTGCAAAGAGTAGTGGAGTGGGACCGTGGCCACCGCCGAAACGTGACACATGGAGTCTGTTGCGGGTAGTGGAACGGCGCCCGTTGTCACGACTTGCCAGAAGGTGGGAGGAATCATGCGGTATCCGTCACAGGGAGAGGAGCAGAATCGTGGTCATCATAGCGATCTGCCAGGGAGTGATGGAGCCGCGCAGAATCTGTCGCAGGGGGTGGAGCAGTATCGTGGCCATTGCTGCGGCCCACCATCGGGACCAGGCCTGTCGACTGAAGTTTGGCTAGAGTGTCTGGCGGAGACAGGTGGCTGGCCACCTGTCTGAGAGGAGCTCAGAGTTCGGCTCCCGTAGGAGTCCGGATGAAGTCTTCTTTCAATCGGAGTTGAGGATGAAGCCCGGCTCCCGTGGGAGTCCGGGCGGAGTCCATCTGCAATTGGCGTTGGGGGTGAAGTCCAGCTCCCTTAGGAGTCCGGACGAAGCTTACCTACAGTCAAGGTTGAGGATGAAGTCCGGCTCCCGTAGGAGTCCGGGTGGAGTTTTCTCGTGGCCAGAGTCAGAGGCGAGATCTGGCTCCCGTAGGAGTCCAGTTGAAGTCTTCCTGTAGCTGGAGTTGGGGATGAGATCCGGCTCCCGTAGGAGTCCGATCGAAGTCTACCTGCAACCAAAGTCAGGGATGAAGTCCGGCTCCCTTAGGAGCACGGACGAAATTTACCAGTAGTCGAAGTCGGGGATGAAGTCCGGCTCCCATAGGAGTTCGGACGGAGTTTCCCTGTGGCCAGAGTCGGAGGCGAGATCCAGCTCCCGTAGGAGTCCGATTGAAGTCTTCCTATAGCTGGAGTTGGGGATGAGATCCGGCTCCCGTAGGAGTCCAGTCGAAGTCTACCTGCAATCAAAGTCAGGGATGAAGTCCGGCTCCCTTAGGAGTCCGGACAAAATTTACCAGTAGTCAAAGTCGAGGATGAAGTCCAGCTCCCGTAGGAGTCCGGACGGAGTTTCCCCGTGGCCGGAGTCAGAGGCGAGATCTGACTCCCGTAGGAGTCCGGTTGAAGTCTTCCTATAGCTGGAGTTGGGGACGAGATCCGGCTCCCGTAGGAGTCCGATCGAAGTCTACCTGCAATCAAAGTCAGGGATGAAGTCTGGCTCCCTTAGGAGTCCGGACGAAATTTACCAGTAGTCAAAGTCGGGGACGAAGTCCGGATCCCGTAGGAGTCCGGACGGAGTTTCCCCGTGGCTGGAGTCGGAGGTGAGTCCGGCTCCCGTAGGAGTCCAGTTGAAGTCTTCCTGTAGCTGGAGTTGGGGACGAGATCCGGCTCCCGTAGGAGTCCGATCGAAGTCTACTTGCAATCAAAGTCAGGGATGAAGTCTGGCTCCCTTAGGAGTCCGGACGAAATTTACCAGTAGTCAAAGTCGGGGACGAAGTCCGACTCCCGTAGGAGTCCGGACGGAGTTTCCCCGTGGCCGGAGTCGGAGGCGAGATCCGGCTCCTGTAGGAGTCCGGTTGAAGTCTTCCCGTAGCTGGAGTTGGGGACGAGATCCGGCTCCCGTAAGAGTCCGGTCGAAGTCTACCTGCAATCAAAGTCAGGGATGAAAGTCCGGACGAAATTTACCAGTAGTCAAAGTCGGGGACGAAGTCCGGCTCCCGTAGGAGTCCGGACGGAGTTTCCCCGTGGCCGGAGTCGGGGGCGAGATCCGGCTTTCGTAGGAGTTTGGTTGAAGTCTTCCTGTAGCTGGAGTTGGAGACGAGATTCGGCTCCGGTAGTAGTCCGGTAGTTATAGAAATCTGTCGTTAGTGAAGTTCGGCTGTTGGCGAGGTCCGAGGCAGTTCGGAGAGGTACCATCTATAGTTGAAAGCCGGATGAGTCTTGGGAGGATCAATCCTGCTGTGAACTTCGACTGAGGGTATTTTATACCCAACAGTGGGTATGTCTGCCTGTCACACAGACCCCCTACAAGAATTATGGAGTGGAGAGAGATATCCTATGAATAGAGGCATTAGGCTTTATTTATAGATGTAGGCAAGGAGGAAGATTTTATATTTTTTCGATGTGGGACTAAAAAGAGAGGATAGATGAATGGTTAGGATTTAATTTGGAAAGTATGGATGGATGGATAAAATTCAAGTGCAAGGGAGAATAAAACAATCGATTAAGGTTTTAAAATAAGTTCTAAAAATATAATTTTTTTCTTTCTTTCCGCATTCGCATCCCAGGCTTGCACCGCGTCCACTCTGCTTCTTCTTTCTTCCCGCGATCGCCCAGTATTTGGTCTCATGCACCTGTGTCATGGGCCTCCTGTGTTCATGTGGTTCACTATGTATCATGTTCTTCATCAGCCATATCCCACATGCCAGCACCTCACCAAAACCCAATATATACCAGCTCTCTTTCTCTTTAATTGCTTTGAATGCACATGGGCTCCATGCACAATATGCTAGTTTCCTCCTCCACGTGAAGCATCCAAAACAATTTTTTTTCTTATGAGCCATATGAAGATCAAATGGTCCATGGTGGACCAACAACTTTTGTATTGAATTGAATTGACTTCCGACTTTGAATTTAATTTTATTTTAACTCCATTTTTTATCTCGTTTGATCCCTCTAAGCCTGCAGATCGGGCTCTTCATGTTGGTGTAGCTTTTTTCTATAAAATATATACAAAAAATATCAATTTTAAAAGAATAAAGATAATTTGATTCATAAATTAATACTTCTATGAGTAAATTTATACACCTATCAATTAATAAAGATGATTTTTGTATATTCTTAAAGTGTTGAGAATTTTGAGACATACATTAATTAGTGATTAATTTTTAAATACTCTCAATCAAAGGATCGTCATGGAGGATAGTGATCAATCCATTTGAAATCGATGAACAGTTCACCTTCTTTGTGGATAGATGAGTCTCAAACCTGCAGTGTAGGGATATTGGGTGAGGGTGCAGATGGTTGTTAGAAAATAACTTGCACTGAGCATGACCAACACGAGAAACTACATAGATATCTACTCACTCGTCAGTGATCTTCTTGATACTGCAGTAGTGTGAGTGGTCTTTTGATCAGTGGTGTCATTGAGTACTCACAGTGAGGCTACTAAGTTTGACTGTACGTTCTCTTAGTCCCTAGCCATTCAGATCCTTACCATTTATGTTGGTTTCAGTAGATTCAAATTTACTGTTTGGAATAGGATACACCTAGATGGAATCTATCGATCTTGCATGGTAGAAAAGAAAAAGTTCTATGCGACTTGTCAGACTGAGTTTAGAAAATTTTTAGCCAAAGTAAGTGTGAATACTGAAAAAGAGTTTCCACGAGATTCACAAATAAACTCGAGTCGAGCCAATCTAGTATATTTCTAAGGATGGGGTCTGATGAATTCTCTATGACCTCCATCAAGTTAGGACTCACGATACAAGGGCTGAATCAGATGATAACTGTACCTAAGAATCCATACTTTTATTCTATTGAGTTGTCACTATATACTGTTAGGTGTCATTAGTGGATTGCGGGACTCATCGGGCATCGTCCTGATGATCGATGACCCTTGAAGGATAGAATTAAAAATGTTCCAATCTATTGAAAAGAGTTTCGATGATATTGTGATAAAGATCATAATATATCTCACTACCAGATAGACTAAAACTTATGGGGTCACACATTAAGGGATTTAATCTTAAATTTGTCAATTGGGCTAATGAAGTTCTAATTGGATTAGGGTTTATTGAAATAATATTAGGTTTAATAGAACCATGCTAGCACATGGTTAAACCTGATTCTTCTCAGAACTTCGATTGGATCAAGTTCATAGCCTTGAATCTAACCTAAATTTATTTAAGTTAATTGGGTGCCTAATTATGAGCCTAAGAGAATTGGATTAAGTCAACTAGTTGGCTAAATTATCTTCTCATTATCTCTTCATTATCTTCTCATTATCTCTTAAGTGTAGTGTAGAATTATTGAAAAGAAGGGTGGCGCCTTCCTCCATTTTTGGCAGGACCATGGGCGCCAATCCTTGGATAATGTGAGAGGGGCCCACCCCCTCTTATGAATTGTTATAGAAGAAAAGATAGAGAGGGGGCACACCCTCTCTCTTGAACAACGAAACCCTAAGGGGGTGCCAAGTGTTGGCGCCCCATCTACCTGCCCTGTATGCCACTCAGATTACCTTATCTGACTGGGGCACCTCATGTGCTTACCAAAAGGAGCTGATAATCTACCAATTAAGTTTGATTTTATTGAGAAAAAAATCAGATTAAAAAGATAGAATTTCTTATGAGATAAGAATATACCTTTTTAAGTTAATTGGTTTCTCTTTTGGGTCAAGATAGAATCTATTTAAAGAATAGGTTGCTTAGGGTTTAGTTAGTTGTAGAATTTTATGAAACAAGAATTTCTCTCTCCCTCTCCATGCCACTCTCTCTCTCCTTCTTTCCTTTCCATGCCCAAAGGTTGGGTGTCCCACTTTGTTGGGAATAGTGTCCCAAAGCCAATCGTCAGCCTGTTGACGGTTGTGCTCCTTTTGTATTAGTACATGAATTATAAATAAATAAAAGTTATTTTGGTATTTTTTTCATCACAAATGTTTCATCTTCTAATGAACTCCTGTGTTGTGGTGAAGTCCTTAGGACTATTTAGACTCGACAAAGGAGGATTTGTCGCTTAGTCCTTAAACCTGTTCGCGACCAAATGATACGTTGTTACCAAGGATGACAACGTTTATCGAGCATAGGTCGTTGTGTGCCATATGGGTTGGTTGTCCTTATAACTAAGGAGTGTGGAGACACTGGTATGACATACAGGTGAGATGTAATGGTACATCTGCACTAAACGTGACTGACTCCGGAGCTATTTATGCTGTCAAGATTTGCTTCGATGGGATATGGGTATAAATGTCCCTCCGACCTGAGACCACCACGGTGACTTGCAAGCAACTCACTGCACTTAGACACTGGACTACCTAAATTTTTAATTCAGTGATGGAAGGCTGCTGGGTGTAGTCAAGTATTTGACTTGTCAGTGCGTGTGTCAAGATGAGATTGACCATTCCAGTTTAAGAGCTGTGTACAGTCGTGTTTCAATTTAGCAAAACCTTGGCCAGGATAGTCCTAATGAGGAGTCACAGGACTAATTAAGTTGAGCACGATTCGGATGATCTCATCAGGGTTGATAGTTTAACCTTGAGTCGTCCTAAACACCGGGGTCAAAAGGGATGAATTATACGATAACCATATTCACGTAGGTTCTGAATGTTGCGATTGTGACTATTCGACCTATCCGATCATCGGGTACCATTGCTAGATGGTCACTTCGATTAGTACAGGAATTGGTTCTTGTGCTATCTGCTTAGGTTTGAACCTGTGGGGTCACACATATTAGAGGTTCTTTTTTGATCTGATGGTTGATTATGAGTCTTATGTGTCTGAAACTCTATGATTGAGAATTATGATTCTCTAATCATGAGTTCCACATATTTTGGGTACCGGGGTCAAAATTTTGAATTTCAAATTTTGAATTTGAAATTTGAACTCTTTGATCAAGGTTTCATATCGATGGTCTCTGATGCCTAATTGCCCATTGGATTTGGACTCAATATTTATGAGAGGTTTAATTAGTCATTTGATCATTAATTAACTCAATTTGATTGAGTAATTATTTTTAGATCAAATCCAATTGAATTGGATTTAGTTTGGATTGACCCGATTAGGTTAAGTGTTGTCTAATCGCTAAGGTGGTTTAGTCCCTGATTTGATCAGGGGTTAGGCTTAGTTAATTCCTGATTTGATTAAAATTTTATTAAGCCTAATTAAGCCTAATTGTGTTGGGTTTAATCTGATCTAATTGTGCTTAACCTATTTTAATTAGGTTGGCTCAATTTGAATCAAACCACCTTGTTTTAAATTCCCTGCGCCACCCAACTTCCCTGCGCCTATTTGAATTCACGAGAAGAAATTTTCTCATGAATTTTCTCCCATGCAAAGCTCTCTCACACCCATGTTTCTATACGCCAATTATTTGGATTAACTTGGTTTGTTACCCATCCAAATTCAAAGGGGTTTTGAATTTGAATGGATAACCAAATAACCATGCACCAGCTTATCCTCTTTTGTGCGCCCCATATTCCACACAAGAAATGGTTTCTTGTGAAAGTCTCCATGCACAAAAAAAAAAAAGCCATGCCATCTCTTCTTTCTCGCACAAATGGATGAGGATAAGATTGGTTGACACTTGAATTCAAATTTGATTTGAATTTAAGTGAGCAACCACCTCTTCTTATCCACTCACACGCTTTCAACATCTCTTGCGATGTTTTATAAAATGAGAAAGGGAGGGGGCGTGGGCAATGAAAGAAAGAAGAGATAAGGGGTGTGGGGAGGTTCTGAAAAAATTTTGAAGTGTTCAAAATTTACCAAGAGGAGAGAAAAAAGAGAGAGAAGTGGGCGCAGGATTTTTGGTATGTACCCTAGGGTTTCTACCTAGGGTTCGGGAAGTGAGATTGGTGTGCCACGAATGTCGTGAGTCCACCAAATTTTAAAGAGTGATCTATCAGCCTCTCAACCAATCGTACAAATGATTCAGAGCATCCGAGGAGTCGACACACATCGATCGAAGGAGTTCGATCAACATCAGCCATCAAAAGGGTGAAATCACGAACTAGCATTCGTGAGGAACCGATCAGACGGGAGCTTCGTGTGGACGATCCGTAGAGGCTAGACACTAGTGTGGCTGTGACGTGAAGATCAGAGCCCCTCGACGGTGATCAGATTGTGGTGATCGACTACCCGCAAAAGGTGATGTGTTCTGAATACAATACAGTAAAAAGTTTACTGTTTCAAATTTGAATTTTAAATTTAAATGCATGCTGTTGTATCATATTTAGATCCTAGTGTAGGGTTAATTAGTATTAATTAATGAGATTAATTAATAATTTCACTATAAAATAGTAATTTTGAAAAAGTTTTAAAATTATCATTTTGCCCCTACACTGAATTTTCGCTTCAAATGATATCAGAGCATGGTTCTAGAATATGACATACATATGCATGTGTAGATTAAGGTGTAATCTATAAGTTTAAATTTGAAATTCAAAATTCTAAATTTAAAATTCAAAATTTAAAATTTGAAATTTGAAATTTAAAATTTGTTAGAAGTTTCAAATTTGAAATTCAAAATTTGAATTTTGAATTTTGAAATTTGAATTTTGAAATTTGAGATTTGAAATTTGAAATTTGAATTTTGTTTGAAATTTCAAATTTGAAATTTGAAATTCAAAATTTAAAATTTGAAATTCAAATTTCAAAAATTTAAAATTCAAAGATTGAAAATTTGAAATTTGATTGAAATCTCAAATTTAAAATTTAAAATTTGAAATTCAAAATTTAAATTTTGAAATTGGTATATTTAGATATACTTGATCCAAGTAGCAAGTAATCTAATTGGGTTGGTTGCCATGGTCGTCCGGTCATAGGAGAAAAGTAGGGTTTAAAGGTCCTCTCTTCCCATTCGATGGGGTCCCCTATGGCGGTAGGGGTGTCGATGCAATTATATCCCATGCCGATGAAGCAGTGAAAGGACTTAATTATAAAATTTATCATGAATGTGTTAGATTAGATCTAAAAAAAAAATTATGATTTATTTTGAGTTATTTTCTGTTATGAAATGAGCAATAGGATTGCTGTTTATGAAATATGCTGACCCGTTTGTGAAATGAGTCAACATATTTGTTGAACAGAAAATAAAATCTTTTAAAAATTTAAAAATTATTTTTGAAATGCCAAACCCTGACCCATCAGCCCAAGTACTTAATTAAAAGAATTAAGTGTTGTCTAGTAGGTCTAGAATTGTGAATTAAGACCTAAGACAATTGTATAAACTTGTGGGTCAATGGGTTAGATGAATTAGGTCCATAATTGGGTTAGACCTAAGGTTAGCTTAAAAAATAGACTAAATGGAGTAATTGGTCAAATCTAATCAAAAGTTGAATTAGATTAGGTCAAGGATACTCTAGACTCAACTTCAATAGTTGTAGTTGAATGGGTCCATGTCTTTAACTAGACCAAGATGGACTTAATTCATGGCTACGCGGTGGAGCCCTATTTACTAAGTTGATCAAAATTAAAACTAATGAACCGATTGGTGTCTAAGGTAAGTTCGGTAGTTTTGACCAGTGGTTCTTAAGCGGGAGCTACTCGCATTGATTCGATCATTGACGAGTTAATGGCAAATCCCCACCACTGATCTCACTTACCTGGCCAATCTGGTAAGTTAGATTTTGATTAGATCACTTGGTGATTAGAGCTCACCCATGTCATTAGGTAAATCAGTGTGACTGATTTAGGTGCTCCTAATGCCAGCTTTAATTAAATCCTTTTTTAATCTGACTTGGTGAAGTCAGTGGGAGGATTGAAATTGGCTGGATGATTTCTTCTCTACTATCCTCTAATAAAATCTTCAAAAATTATTAGGTCCCTAAAATGATTAAGTTATAATGATAACTAAGTCAATGCCTCCCATTAAGTGAGTGATAATGAGTCCATTAGTTCAATGATCATTGGAGGCCCAAAGGCCTGGTGCTCATTGGCTAATGGAATTATCATTCATAATATGATAATTTGGTTGAGTCTTTTTGATGGTGGTTAGGTTGGCCAGCCAAAGTCGGGCCTGATCATTTATTGTCTGATTCACCAAATTAAGTCATGTTAATGGTTGGACCTAACCAGATCTTTTCAGTGGAGGTCAAAGCCTACTGATTAGGTTCTAGGGCAAAATCAATTACTAGAAGTTGTTTAGAGAAATAACTGGTTAAGAACCTACCCATAGATGCACATGGGTTGACCAACCAAAGTTGGGCTCATGTGTAGTCTGTGTGGATTCTAGTACCCATTAAGAAATTAAAGTAATTCCTCGAATTGGAGGTTGAGGTTACCAGTTCATAAAAATATTGGAAAAAACTTTAGACTAAAGTCCAAGTCTTTAGTATTAATTTATGTACTAATAGAGGTCTTATTTTCCTTTATACAGCTATGGCCACTACTCTGTCGCTCCGGTCATTATTAGATAATGACAAGCTCATGGGACCTAATTTCGATAGCTGGTATCGAAAATTGAAAATCATCCTTGAGCATGAGAGGATCCTTTATGTAGTAACAGATCCAGCACCTGAGGAGCCAGCTCCGAACGCTAGTAAGGCGATTCGAGACACTTACCAGAAGTGGCTCTATGATCGCACCACCATCCGATGTATTATGCTGGCAGTAATGAATGACGAGTTCAGTCGCAGGTTTGAGAATGCCCAGCCACAAGAGATGCTTCAAATGTTGAACGACTCCTTTGGCACGCCTGACGATGTTGAAAGGCACAAAACTAGTTATGCCATTTTCAATGCTCGAATGAGGGATGGGGCCTCAGTCACTGATCATGTACTGTACATGATCGAGATGATTGAGCACCTGAGCAAATTGGGTTTTTCTCTACACGAGCAGCTCGGTAAGGATGCGATCCTTAATTCCTTGCCCAAGTCCTTCCTCCCATTTCTTACTCATTTTCGAATGACAAAGCCTGCAGTAAACTACCACGGGTTGTTGGGGTTGCTGCAGAACTTTGAGAAGGATCACCAGCTCCATAAGGAGTCGGTGAATGTAGTGGGAGGGTCTTCTTCTCATCGTGGACCCTTTGGGAAGGAGAAGAAGAACAAGAAGAAGAAGAACAAGAAGGTGCAGCCTCATGCTGGGATGGTTGCACAGGGTCAGACCAAGAAGTGCAAGCCCGACCAGAGCCAGGCGGAGTGCTTCTTTTGCAAGAAGCAGGGGCATTGGAAGAGGAACTGTCCTCAATACATAGCCTCCCTGGACCTGAATAGGCCGAAGAAGAAGCAAAGTAATTATATGATAACTTCTTACAACTTTTCCATTTGTGATACTACTACCTGGGTATTGGATATCGGAAGCCCTTATCATATTTGTAATTCGATGCAGGGTCTGCAGGTCAGTAGAAGATTTGATGAAGGCGAGAGGTTCCTGAACGTTGGAGATGGAAGCAAAGTTTCAGTTCTAGCTTTAGGAATCATGAGTCTTGTAATCAATTCTCGTAATGTAATTCTGAGTGAATGTCACTATTGTCCAAGCTTTTTATTAAATATTATTTCTGTAGGCTTTTTGGCCATGTACGATTATGATTTTTTAATAAAAAGAAATATTTGCAATATCATTTTGAATGGTGTTACAATGTTTGTTGGATAATTAAATAATGGAATTTACTTACTATCACAGCCTGTTAATGTGGTTCAAAACTTCGGTAAATATCCTAGAATAGATAATGTATCAGAAGTCTACTTTTGGCACTGTAGGCTAGGTCATATCAATAAGAACAGGATAAATAGGTTGGCTCAAGAAGGAATTTTTGAACTTGGTGATTGTGAATCACTTCCAACCTGTGAGTCTTGTCTTCTTGGAAAGATGACCAAGTCACCTTTTACTGGAAAAGGTGAGCGAGCCAGTGAACTCTTGGGTCTGGTACATTCTGATGTATGTGGACCTATGAGCTCAAGTGCAAGAGGTGGATATTTCTACTTCATAACCTTCACAGACGACCTATCGAGGTATGGGTATGTCTACTTAATGAAGCATAAGTCGGAGTCGTCTGAAATATTCAAACTATTCCGAAATGAGGTAGAAAAACAAACTGGGAAGTGTATTAAAATTCTTCGATCTGATCGAGGAGGTGAATACCTTTCCAATGAGTTTCTAACGTATCTAGGGGAGAATGGGATTCTCTCTCAGTGGACTCCTCCTGGAACACTACAGCATAATGGTGTGTCTGAAAGAAGGAATCGGACCTTATTGGACATGGTTCGATCCATGATGGGGTTTTTTGGTCTGCCGATCTCCCTCTGGGGATATGCGCTCGAATCGGCTTGTTACCTTCTAAATAGAGTTTCGAGTAAGTCTGTAGCCAAAACATCATATGAGATATGGATAGGACGTAAGCTAGTACTCTCGCACCTTAGGATTTGGGGGTGTCCGACTTATGTTAAATGTTTAATTACAGACAAGCTTGGACCTAGGTCTGACAAGTGTAATTTTATAGGGTACCCAAAAGAGATCAAAGGGTATTATTTCTACCTTGCTGATGAGCAAAAGGTGTTTGTCAGTCTTAAGGCAATCTTTTTAGAAAAGAAGTTCCTTAGTGAAGGAACTGTTGCCTCTAAAGTCGAACTTGACGAAGTTCGATAGGTTGAAAAATCGATACATGTTACTGAACCTGAACTGGATTTGATTAGATCAGATCCGGAGCCCATTGATTATGCACCCTTAAGGCGGTCTGGTAGAGTACCACATCAACCGGATAGATACTATAGTTTCTTGATCCGGGATGGCGATCCTGTCGAACTTGATGAAAATGATGAGGATCCGATCACCTACATGGATGTAATGCAGAGACCTGACTCTGAGAAATGGCTAGAGGCCATGAAATCCGAAATGGAGTCCATGAAGGTCAACGATGTGTGGACATTGGTTGACTCACCCGAAGAAGTGAAACCCATAGGGTGTAAGTGGATCTTCAAGAGGAAGAGGGGTGCAGATGGAAAGGTGGAGACCTATAAAGCCCATCTGGTTGCCAAGGGATATCGTCAATGTTATGGTATAGACTATGACGAGATGTTTTCTCCTGTGGCAATGCTCAAATCCATTCGGATTATGCTTGCGATAGCTGCCCATCTAGACTATGAAATCTGGCAGATGGATGTGAAGACAGCTTTCCTAAATGGAGAGCTGGATGAAGAGGTGTATATGATACAACCTGAAGGGTTCACATCCATAGATGAGTCTAAGGTATGCAAGCTACAAAGGTCCATTTATGGACTTAAGCAGGCATCTCGGAGTTGAAACATACGTTTTGATAGGACGATCAAAACGTATGGCTTCGTTAAGAATGGAGAAGAGCCCTGCATTTATAAGTGGGCTAATGGTCTAGTAGTAGTATTTCTTGTATTGTATGTGGATGACATTCTCTTAATCGAGAATGATGTCTCTACATTACAGGGAATAAAGATTTGGCTATAGTCACAGTTCTCCATGAAGGATCTGGGAGAAGCTTCCTACATCCTAGGGATGAGGATCTATAGGGATAGATCCAAAAGGTTGCTTGGCTTATCCCAGTCCACGTACATTGATACTATGCTGAAAAAGTTCAGCATGGAGAATTCCAAGAAAGGCTAGCTACTGATAGGCCATGGAATTTCTCTCTCGAAAAGAGATTATCCGACAACACCTCAAGAGAGAGAGCGTATGGGTAGGATTCCATATGCTTCGGCAGTGGGATCTATCATGTACGCCATGACATGTACACAACCAGATGTGGCATACTCACTAGGGGTAGTGAGTAGATACCAATCTGATCCAGGGGAGAATCACTGGAAGGTTGTTAAAACCATCCTGAAGTATTTAAGAAATACTAAGGACCAGTGGCTTGTATATGGTGAATCGGACTTGAGACTTATAGGGTTTACAGACTCTAGTTTCCAGACTGATCGCGATGACAGCAAGAGTGTGTCAGGATTTATTTTTACCCTTAATGGTGGGGCTGTCTGCTGGAAGAGTTTCAAGCAGCACACTGTGGCTGATTCAGGATGCGAGGCAGAGTTTATTGCTGCATTAGATGCTGCCAAAGAAGCAGTGTGGCTGAGGAAATTCATCACCGAGCTCGGAGTAGCACCCTCCCTTGTTGGTTCAGTTTTGCTCTACTGTGACAGCTCTGGAGCCATTGCTCAGGTGAAGGACCGAAGGCACACCAGCGGATGAAGCATATTCTATGCCGCTACCATCTCATCTGGGAGATCACGGATCAAGGTAATGTCAACCTTCAGAAGATCGACAGAAAGGAGAACATGGCCGACCCATTCACTAAAGCCATTACGGTGAAGGAGTTCAATGACTATAAGTCGAAGATGGGTATTAGATACTACACCAATTGGCTTTAGGCCAAGTAGGAGATTGTTGGGAATAGTGTCCCAAAGCCAATCGTCAGCCTGTTGACGGTTGTGCTTCTTTTATATTAGTACATGAATTATAAATAAATAAAAGTTATTTTGATATTTTTTTCATCACAAATGTTTCATCTTCTAATGAACTCCTGTGTTGTGGTGAAGTCCTTAGGACTATTTAGAGTCGACAAAGGAGGATTTGTCACTTAGTTCTTAAACCTGTTCGCGACCAAATGATACGTTGTTACCAAGGATGATAACGTTTATCGAGCATAGGTCATTGTGTGCCATATGGGTTGGTTGTCCTCGTAACCAAAGAGTGTGGAGACACTGGTATGGCATACAGGTGAGATGTATTGGTACATCTGCACTGAATGTGACCGACTCTGGAGCTATTTCTGCTGTCAAGATTTGCTCCGATGGGATATGGATATAAATGTCCCTCCGACTTGAGACCGCCACGGTGACTTGCAAGCAACTCACTGCACTTAGGCATTGGTCTACCTGAATTTCTAATTCAGTGACGGAAGGCTGCTGGGTGTAGTCAAGTACTTGACTTGTCGGTGTGTGTGTCAAGATGGGATTGACCACTCCAGTTTAGGAGCTATGTACAGTCGTGTTTCAATTTAGCAAAACCTTGGCCAGGGTAGTCCTAGTGAGGAGTCACAAGACTAATTGAGTTGAGCACGATTCGGATGATCTCATCAGGGTTGACAGTTTAACCCTGAGTCATCCTAAACATAGGGGTCAAAAGGGATGAATTATACGGTAACCATATTCACGTAGGTTCTGAATGTTGCGATTGTGACTATTCGACCTATCTGATCGTCGGGTACCATTGCTAGATGGTCACTTCGATTAGTACAGGAATTGGTTCCTGTGCTACCGGCTTAGGTTCGAACCTGCGGGGTCACACACATTAGAGGTTCCTTTCTGATCTGATGGCTGATTATGAGTCTTATATATCTGGGACTCTGTGATTGCGAATTAGGATTCTCTGATCATGAGTTCCACACATTTTGGGTATCGGGGTCAAAATTTTGAATTTCAAATTTTGAATTTGAAATTTGAACTCTTTGATCAGGGTTTCATATCGATGGTCTCTGATGCCTAATTGCCCATCGGATTTAGACTCAATATTTATGAGAAGTTTAATTAGTAATTTGATCACTAATTAACTCAATTTGATGGAGTAATTATTTTTAGATCAATTCCAATTGAATTGGATTCAGTTTGGATTGACCCGATTAGGTTAAGTGTTGATCTAATCGCTAAGGTGGTTTAGTCCCTGATTTGATCAGGGGTTAGGCTTAGTTAATTCTTGATTTGATTAGGATTTTATTGAACCTAATTAAGCCTAATTGTGTTGGGTTTAATCTGGTCTAATTGTGCTTAACCTATTTTAATTAGGTTGGCTCAATTTGAATCAAACCACCTTGTTTTAAATTCCCTGCGCCACCCAACTTCCTTGCACCCATTTGAATTCACGAGAAAAAGTTTTCTCATGAATTTTCTCTCATGCAAAGCTCTCTCATGCCCATGTTTCTGTGCACCAATTATTTGGATTAACTTGGTTTGTTATCCACCCAAATTCAAAGGGGTTTTGAATTTGAATGGATAACCAAATAACCATGCGCCAGCTTATCCTCTTTTGTGTGCCCCATATTCCACACGAGAAATGGTTTCTCGTGAAAGTCTCCATGCACAAAAAAAAAGGCCACGCCATCTCTTCTTTCTCGCACAAATGGATGAGGATAAGATTGGTTGACACTTGAATTCAAATTTGATTTGAATTTAAGTGAGCAACCACCTCTTCTTATCCACTCACATGCTTTCAACATCTCTTGCGATGTTTTATAAAATGAGAAAGGGAGGGGGTGTGGGAAATGAAAGAAAGAAGAGATAAGGGGCATGGGGAGGTTCTGAAAAAATTTTGAAGTGTTCAAAATTTATCGAGAGGAGAGAAAAAGGAGAGAGAAGTGGACGCAGGGTTTTTGGTGTGTATCCTAGGATTTCAACCTAGGGTTCGGGAAGTGAGATTGGTGTGCCACGAGTGTTGTGAGTCCACCAAATTTCAGAGAGAGATCCATCAGCCTCTCAACCAATCGTGCAGATGATCCGAAGCATCCGAGGAGTTGGCACACATCGATCGAAGGAGTTCGATCAACATCAGCCATCAAAAGGGTAAAATCACGAACTCGCATTCGTGAGGAACCGATCAGATGGGAGCTTCATGTGGATGATCCGCAGAGGCCAGACACTAGTGTGGCTGTGACATGAAGATCAAAGCCCCCCAACGATAATCAGATTGCGGTGATTGACTACCTGCAAAAGGTGATGTGTTCTGAACACAGTATAGTAAAAAGTTTACTATTTCAAATTTGAATTTTAAATTTAAATGCATGCTATTGTATCATATTTAGATCCTAGTGTAGGGTTAATTAGTATTAATTAATGAGATTAATTAATAATTTCACTGTAAAATAGTAATTTTGAAAAAGTTTTAAAATTACCATTTTGCCCCTGCACTGAATTTTTGCTTCACACTTTTCTATGTGCCAAGGTTGAGAAGATCTTCTACTAGAGCGAAGAATGATAGAAGAAAGCTATAGTTTGAGAGTTGATTCCACAGTCAAGATCAAAGTGTTGATCAAGATTCTAAAGGGTTGAAATCCTACTTGGAGAAGAAGGATCTACCATGAGAAGAACAATTCGAAATTGATCCCAGTGGATATCCGTAGAAGGCAAACATGTGTGCGGCTTGAGGACTTTTGAACTTGAGATCATCGATAGCAATGAATTTCTACCCGCGCTAAGGTATTGAGATTTGATCTTATACTTATTTTATTTTTTAGATTATATGTGTGTCTTTACTTTTGGGCTTAGGTAAGATTAGATATGATCTTATGCATTTTAAACTAATTGGTTTTTCACTGCAATTGTAAAGATTTTTGAAATCTATACATGCACCCTATCTGACGTTCTAACAATAATCATCCCTGGCCTGCATGTCAAATGGCCCACACACATCCATGTGCACCAGGACAACTTTCTCCATATCCCATAAAGGGTAACTTGGTCTTTTTTCTTTGAAGGCAAGATTCACAAGCTGGATATGACTAAGAATCAAAAGAGTCAAAGATCTCATCTTTTTCCAATTGTTTTTCTTGTCCTCTTTAATATGGCCAAGCCTAAGGTGTCATATATACTTCTGGTTAACTTCATCTCTGGATCTTTCTTGACCTTCGGTATTTCTTACTTGCATATTTATATTCACACTCGCATCAACATGTAAGTAATAAAGACTGTCAATTAAAAGACCACATGTAATCAATTTATTTCACAAATAAATGGATCAAAAGTCATTATTAAAATTGAAATCATATCCATCCTATGCAAGTACAGATACAGAAATCAAATTTTGACTAGTTATAGGTACAAAATAATAGTCTTTTAAATTTAATCTAAATTCTGACGGTAATTAAAGAGGGTAGGTGCCAATGGCTTCTGCAACAATCTTTGCTCTATTGCCGACTCAAAAGATCATGTCACCTTGCCTCAACCTCCTACTTTCTATTAGATCCTGCATTGAAGTATATATATGAGCACTAGAACCAAAGTCTAATACCCAACTAAAAGTAGAAGAAACTGTTAGGTTAGATTCAATTACGAGAAAACTTGACATACCTTCCAAAGGTGTGTCACCCTTCTTGGTCTTCAGGCTTTCCAGATAGAGTGGATAGTTCCTCCTCCAATGGCCATCAGCATCATAATGGAAACACTTTTCTTTCACTACAGCCTTCTTTGGAGCATTCTTCTTTGGCTTATTCTCCTTTTTCTACTTCTTCACAGGCTTATTTTTCTTCTTCCAATCAGACTTTCCCTTAGATGAAGGAGCCCACTCCATAGCAAAAAAAATATCCCATGAACTTTCAAGGTTTCCTCAGCAGTGACCAACATGTTGACCAACTCAGGTATGGTGCAGTCCAACTTATTCATATGAAAATTTATAATAAATTGACTATATGAACTTGTAAGGGATTGCAGGATCAAATCTACTTGCAATTTCTTTTGCATATTCATCCTAAGCTTCTCAAGCTCCTTAAGATCCTTGATCATTGTCATACAATGTTCATAGACTGACTGCCTTTCATACATCTTCATATTGAAGAGCCTCTTGGATACTTCAAAATATGTAATACGACTCTGCTCACCATTAAACTCTTGTAGGTAGTGATCGTAGCCTTGGCAGTAGGCATATGTGCTCATACTGGCTCTACAACTCATTTAATATGGAAGCCAGTACATAGAACTTAATCCGACTGTCATCATCTGTCCATTTATCAAATGCTACTCTTTGCTTAGTACTAGAATGTTTGGTAAAACTGGAGGGTCTTGATCAAGAACATGTTCTAATTTCTCTGAATCAAGACAATCTTTCTGAGCCATTCTTTAAAAATAGTTCCAATCAAACAATTGGACTCAAGGATGCAGGCTAGAGGGTTCGAAGCTGACATAGTTTAACTGTGAGAGTAGAGATTCAAGTTAGATATGTATGCTTAAACTTTATATTTGCTCTAGGACTTTAAGAAGCAAATAGCTCCCACTAATTTTTTAGATCCTTACACTCCCTGGGTAGAGAGCAAAAATTCTAATGTGACAACTAGATTTCTAGTGGGTGCTGTAGTTTCACCAATGCTGTGCACCTCACCTGATAGTTATTGATAACACATACACTGATACGAGGATAACTCTTTGCCCTGATGCTTCTTTAAGCATGTTGTAGTGTCTTAATCTCTAAGTTTTATGGGTTCACCTGACAGTTATTGACCATACTCCTTATTTAAACCTAACCCACATTCACTAGTAGTTGCAAAACTATCATTGGCGCCCACACCTGATAGTTATTGGGTCCAATCCTATCTTAACTTTGGAGCAATACTTTGCTAATAGAGTGGTTACGTGTTTCTGATGCAACTGAACCACTATGACCAATCGAGAACAATCAACACTAGTAGCACGTCCGCACATCTACAATGGTGGAAGACTTCTAGACTTAATATTCATGAAGAGATTTGATTCAGGTCTCATCTAATCAGTCATCAAATATCTGATCTAATTAGCATGGGCCAAACCAAACTATCAAGTTACCATATTCAAGACACCATCTTCCAAATTGATCAGATAAGTGGAGATTGATGAGAGATTCTCCCTTGAAGGATCAAGAGTCCTAATTAAATAACCACCTCTTAATTACTTACCTTAGACATCAATTACTTAATTGATCCAAATAGGTTTACTTAAATGAATAAGGCTCAAGCTGTAGAGCCGAATTAGATCTTTAGGTTAATCGATTCTACATATGGATATCAATCGATTTGATCCATAATGATTGTATGATATAAAGCTCTATTGACCTAATCCTAATCAATACTTGACTCAGTTTAATCAATCATTAAATTAATTTAGTTCAATTATGTTTAAATAAAAATTCTAAATGTAATCCAATTATATGACCTAATTTGATCTATCCATGACCAAATCCTCATGCTTAAACACAAATTTTAGATCTTAAAATTAAATTTTAGATCTAAATTTTTTGCATGAAAGTAAGTTTTGATCTCAAAACTAATTTTCAGATTTCAACATACAACCAAATATTCGTATATGAATTAAATTCAGATCTAGTCTAAATTTCAGATTTTGACATGCCATCATATATCTCATATATAAATTAAAATTTAGATCTAATTTAAATTTTAGATCCTGACATGCCATCATATATCTCATATATGAAACAAAATTTAGATCTAGACAAAATTTTAAATCTATGCATGTCTTCATGTATCTCATACATAAACTAAAAAAAATGTCTAAACAAATTTTAGATGCAAGTATGCCATCATATATCTCATATATAATTTATAAATAAGATCTAAACAAATTTCAAATCTAAATCGAACATTCATACATCTCATGTATCATTAGAAATCAGATTTTTGAAAACTCTTTTCAAAACTTGCATGTTATTTTCATACATATGAACTCATGACTCTAATGCCACTGTTGAAATTTCATATGGTACTTGTGTACGTAGATTTCAAAACCCTTTTAAAGAATAACACAGCAGAACAATACATTACAATCCCTTATAATGTAGAATATGCATACATATGGTCAAAACACCTAAAGATCTAGTTCATATGATGAAAATAATATATGCTGATTTTTAATCTGAAAATAAAACATGTGATTAGATCACATACCTATTTTTTTTTCTTGAATCTAGATTTGGAGAATGAACAAGTTCTCTCTTAGCTACACAAGTGCTCGGCCACTATGGGTATCCACATAGGAACAACTTAGATTGCTCCTCTTCTTTTTTTTACATGCAATGATCAACCTTTGATTAGCATTTAGATCCTTTAGATCAACCCTGTGATTAGCCTTTTCTTCTTCCTTGGATCTTTTTTGATGTAGATCCACCACCAAGGAAAGATTAAAAGAAAGAAAGGATGCCCAAATACCTTATGGCATGTGGATGCTAGGATGCCCAAGCTCTTGGGTGTTGGAGAAAGAGGGAGAGAGGGGAAGTGCGGGGACTTGGAAGGGCTGGTGTGGAGGTTTTGTTGTTCCATAAGGCTAAGAGGGGATCCCTTTAAATAGGCCTTTAATTGGATTCCAAACCAAACTCCAATCTCTATTTAAAGAGGATTCCTAATCTCATTAGGATTTCTTCTTTTAAAGCCTTAAACACTCCTTATCTCATAAGGAAAAGGGATGAGGTGCTAACTATTGGCCCTCTAGGATTCCTCACGCCAGAAAAGATGGGCATGCATCTTTCTCATGCTATCAAATAGCCCATGCGCCAAAATCATGTTAAGAAATATATCCTAAAGTCAATCATTTAGATGATTGTGCTCTTTGTAATTATATATAAATTATGAAATAATAAAAATTATTTGATATTTTCATCACAATGTATATCTTCTTTATTAGAATTCTTATGTTGTGATGAAGTCCTTAGAACTATATGACAATCGATAAGAAGATTTATTGAATAGTTCTTAAATATGTTCATGATCAAATAATACGTCATTATAAGATGATGACGTTCGTTGAATATAGATCGTTGTATGCTATATAAGTTGGTTGTCCTCTTAACCAAGGAATATGAAGACACTGGTATGGCATACAGATGAGATATAGGAGTATATCATCACCGAATAAGTGACTCACCTGCAGAGTGCTCTACTATCAAGAGCGGCTCATAAAGCATATGGGCATAAGTGTCTCTTAGACCTGAGATAACCATAGTGACTTGCAAGTAACTCACTGTACTTTGATGTTAGACTACATGCATTTCTAATATAATGATGGAAGGCTATTGGGTATAGTCAAGTACTTATGAAGTCTGTACGTAGATCAAGATGGAATTGATTCTTCCAGATTACAAGAGTTAATATATCACTATATTTTAATTTAATAAAATCTGGGCCTGTGTAATCTATGTGATGGATTTAAAAGTTTAAAATATAATCTGGATGACTCATCCAGGATTGACAATTAAATCTTAGATCATCCTTGAGCATTTAGGATCAAAGAGATGAATTATGCTATAACCATATGCGTAGGTTCTTAAATTTTGCCTTGCATATATTCGATCTATCCGAACGTCAGAAACTATTGCTAGATGGTAACTTTGATTAGTATAGAAAATGGTTCCTGTGCTACCAGTTTAGTATTCGAATCTTTGGAGTCACACATAAAGTCAAGCAATATAAAAAAGAATTGACCTAAGTCTATATGTTCAATATTAGAAGTACATGACTTGATTGAACAAATAGATTAGCTTAATTAAAAATTAA